>NC_057729.1:19389597-19544946 GCF_004010195.1 Chiloscyllium plagiosum | reverse complement strand
TGCGGTTGCAGGGGAAGGTGCCGGGAGTGGAGGTTGGGTTGGTGGGGGTTGTGGACCTGACGAGGGAGTCGCGGAGGGAGTGGTCTTTCCGGAACGCTGATAGGGGAGGGGAGGGAAATATATCCATGGTGGTGGGGTTGGTTTGGAGGTGGTGGAAATGACGAACTAACACCTCTGGGACACCCGCACCAACCAACAAACACCTCTGGGACACCCACACCAACCAACAAACACCTCTGGGACACTTGCACCAACCAACATGTTTCAGAGAACACCTCTGGGACACCCGCACCAACCAACCCAATTGCCCTGTGGCTGAACACTTTAACTCCAACTAACTCAACCACCCCGTGGCTGAACACTTTAACTCCCCCTCCCACTCCGTCAAGGACTTGCAGGTCCTTGGCCTCCTCTATCGCCAGACCATAGCAACACGACGCCTGAAGGAAGAGCGCCTCATCTTCCGCCTAGGAATCCTCCAACCACAAGGGATGAATGCAGATTTCTCCAGCTTTCTCATTTCCCCTCCCCCACCTTATCTCAGTCCCAATCCTTGGACTCAGCACCACCTTCTTGACCTGCAATCTTCTTCCCGACCTCTCTGCCCCCATCCCCTCTCTGGCCTATCACCCTCACCTTAACCTCCTTCCACCTATCGCATTCCCAACGCCCCTCCCCCAAGTCCCTCTTCCCTTCCTCTTATCTTAGTCTGCTTGGCACAGCTTCCTCATTCCTGAAGAAGGGCTTATGCCCGAAACGTCGATTCTCCTGCTCCTTGGATGCTGCCTGACCTGCTGCGCTTTTCCAGCAACACATTTTTCAGCTCTGATCTCCAGCATCTGCAGTCCTCACTTTCTCCTAGGGTCTTATTCCTGCCCAGTTAAGTGCCTAATAGGCGGAGGCAAGACCTGAGTATTCTTTCATCTCCACTAAATATCACCCTCTGTTTTGGGGCTCTTGTGATGCAGTGGTAATGTTCCTACTTCTAAGCCAACAGGCATGGGCTCAAGTCCCTGCTGCTTTAGAAATGTGTCACAGCATCTCTGAACAGGTTGATTAGAAAATACCAACCACCATCTGTTTACACCCTCCAGAGGGAAAATCTAGCCTACACGGTGAATGATAAGAAAAGTAGAATGTACACATTCTCTCTGATTGTCATAGAGTCATAGAGTTGTACAGCATGGAAACAGACTCTGCAGTCCAATTCATCCATGCCTACCAGACATCCCAATTTGACCTAGTCTCATTTGTCAGCATTTGGCTCATATCCCTCTAAATCCTTCCTATTAACATACCTATCCACATGCCTTTTAAATGTTGTAATTGTACCAGCTTCCACCGCCTCTGGCAGTTCATTCCATACACACACCACCCTCTGTGTGAAAAAGGTTACCCCTCAGGTTCTTTTTCAATCTTTCCTCTCATCTTCAACCAGGCCCTCTAGTTTTGGACTCCCCTACCCTAGGAAAAAGATCTTGACTATTCACGCTATCCAGGCCCCTCATGATTTTTAAACCTCTGTAATGTCACCCATCAGCCTCCAGCGATCCAGAGAAAAAATGCCCCAGTCTGTTCCTATAAAAGCTAAAGTTCTAAATGAGAGGAAGGCCAATTTTGACGGTATTCAAACTTTCAAAAGTTGATTGAGGGACAGATAAAGGGACAGCTGGAAAATGGGAAGCTTTCAAAAATGAGATAACGCAAGTCCAGAGACAGTATGTTCCTGTCAGGATGGAGGGCAAGGCTGGTTAGTGTAGTGCATGCTGGATGACTAGAGAAATTGAGGTTTTGGTCAAGAACAAGAGGGAAGCATATGTCAGGTATAGACAGCAGGGATTAAGTGAATCCTTAGAAGAGTATAAAGGCAGTAAGAGTATGTTTAGGAGGGAAATTAGGAGGGCAAAAAGGGAACATGAGATCACATAGGTTAAGGAGAATCCACAGGGATTCTACAAATACATTAAGAACAAAAGAATAACAATGAAGAGAATTGGGCCCCTTAAAGATCAGCGAGGTAGCCTATGTGTGGAGCCACAGGAGATGGGGGCGACACTAAATCAGTATTTGCATCAGTATTTACTGTAGAGAAGAACATTGAAGATACAGAATGTGGGGAAGTAAATAATGACATCTTTAAAAATGTCCATATTTATAGAGGAGGAGGTGCTGAACATCTTAAAATGCATACATTTGGAGAAATCCCTGGGATATGGTCAGATGTACTCTAGAACACTGTGTAAATCTAGGAAAGTGATTGCTGGGCCCCCTATTGAGACTTTGTATTATTGATAGTTACAGGTGAGGTACCAGAAGACTGGACGTCGGCTAACATTGTGCCACTATTTAAGAAAGGTGGTAAGGAAAAGCCAGGGAGCTTGACATTAGTGATGGGCAAGTTGTTGGAGGGAATCTTGAGGGACAGGATTTACATGTATTTGGAAAGGCAAGGACTGATTAGGGATAGTCAACTTGGTTTTGTGCATGAGAACTCATGCAATTTTTGAGAAGATTTGTAGCTCAGGTTAAGGTTCAGGTTGTAAGTTTGCTCCCTGAGCTGGAAGGTTTGTTTTCAGATGTTTCATCACCATGCTAGGTAACATCATCAGTGAGCCTTTGGTGAAGAGCTGGTGTTATGTCCCACTTTCGATTTATGTGTCTTAGTCAGTTGAGGTGGGTGATATAATTTCTGGTTCTTTTTCTCAGAAGTTGGTAAATGGGTTCCAAATCGATGTGTTTATTGATGCGGATTGAATGCCAGGTGTCTATGAATTCCTGCGCAGGTCTCTGTTTAGTCTGTCATGGGATGGATGTGTTGTCCCAGTCAAAGTGGTGTCCTTCTTTGTCTCTGTATAAGGATACTAGTGATAGCTGGTCACTTCTTGCATGTTTATCCAATGTAGTGTTTGTTGCAGTCCTTACAGAATATTTTGTATATGATATTTGTTTGGCTGGTTATTGATACAGGGTCCTTTAGGTTCATCAGTAGCTGTTTCAGTGTGTTGGTAGGTTTGTGGGCTACTATGGTGCCATGGAATCAGAGTAGTCTGGTAGTCATCTCCGTGATCTCTTTGATGTATCATAGTGTGGTTATGGTTTCTGGGTGTGTTGTGTCTTCTTGTTTTGGTTTGCTGTTTAAGAATTGGCGGACTGTGTTTGTTGGGTACCCGTTGTTCTTGAATACGGTGTATAGGTATTTTTCATTAACTTGTCTCACATGTCTCACTAACTTCTTTGAGTTTTTTGAAGAAGGAATGAAGAGGATTGATGAGAGCAGAGCAGTGGACCTGATCTATATGGACTTCAATAAAGCGTTCAACAAGGTTCCTCATGGTAGAATGGTTAGCTAGATTAGATCACATGGAATATGGGGAAAACTAGACATTTGCATACAGAACTGGCTTGAAGGTGGAAGACAGAATGTGGTGGTGGAACATTACTTTTCAGACTGGAGGCCTGTGACCAGTGAGGTGCTGCAAGGATCGATGCTGGGTCCACTGCTATTTGTCATTTATATAAATGATTTGGATGTGAATATAGGAGGTATGGTTAGTAAGTTGGCAAATGATGGCAGTATCGGAGGTGCAGTGGAGAGGAAAGAAGGTTACCTCAGAGTACAACTGGATCTTTATCAGACAGGCCAATGGGCTGAAGAGTGGCAGATAGAGTTTAATTTAGATAAATGTGAGGTGCTGCATTTTAGAAAGGCAAATCAGGGCAAGATGTATACACCTTAATGGTAAGGTCCTGGGGTGCGTTGCCGAACTAAGAGACCTTGGAATGGGGGAGTCCAAAACTAGAGGTCATAGGTTTAAGATGAGAAGGGAAAGACTTAAATTAGGCCTTAGGGCCAACTTTTCCATGCAGAGGGTGGTGCGTGTATGGAATAAACTGCCAGAAGAGGTCTTGGAGCCTGCTACAATTACAACATTCAAAAGGCATTTGGATGGGAAGGGTTTATAGGGATATGGCTCAAATGCTGGCAAATGGGACTAGATTAATTTGGGATATCTGGTTGGCATGGATGAGTTGCACTGAAGGCTCTGTTTCCATACTGTACAACTCTATGACTCCATGACTCAATGATTCTCCCAATAACTCAAACCTTCCAGCCTTCTTTAATTATAGATTTATTCTAAAATTAAGTTCCATGGGTTAGTTCAAGGAGAGCCAGAACATGAAGGCATAGATTTTCAAATTGCCAGCTGAGGATAAAACAGTTGTTTTCTGATCAGATTTTAATGAAAATAAGGTATCAGTTTCTTTTTCAGGTGATTGATCTTCAGTGCGAGTCTTACACTTGGTCAGCAAGTTGAAAATTACCCTGGAGCCATTCACAAGATGGGTCTGATAAGTCTTGCCTCTGGCCAAGAGTGAGTATTACTCTAACTCCAGCTTCCCCACCCCCTTAACAGCTTCTCTCCTGTTTTCCTGCACAAAAAGACAAGACAATCTGGTACCCAATTGTTACCATGGGGAATCTATCTTAGAATAGTTAAAGATGATAAAAATGGACTAGGTTAATAGATGAGTTAAGAAGAAACACATGGGATGATCATAGGGGAGGTGAACATTAAGACTTACATTGCTTGGCCATATTTATTGCCAATATGTTATATGAAGTAACAAAGAGAAAAAACTAAATATGGTTTGGGCTCATCCATGTAAAATCAGGCAAAGTACCTATACTAGATCACAGTGAGAATCAGTAAAGAAATGCAAACAAAGCTTCTAATATCAATTTTGTTTTGCCAGTTCACCACAGAGCAAAAATCAAAGGTGTGCACTTATCTTGCCTCCTATGCCACTGTATATATATATATAACTAGAAAGTGTAGTGCTATTAAATTTCATTGGGCTTTGTACATTGCAAGGAAGGCCAAGCTGGTCATTGTAGCAGCTGGGTACTAGCCTGCTCTTTAAGTCCTCAGTGAGCAGATGAAATGTGAAATTAAATGTGAGCAACTTTGACCGAGCTGATTTTTCTTGTTGTTGAGCATGAATGCTTGTTGACACTATTACAAGCCTTTGACTTATTGATTTCTTCAAAAATACATGATGTTTAGGAGCCTTAAATAAAGTCCTGTGGGACAGACTGCATTTTTAAGGGATCACTATTGCTCAGTTTCTAACACCACTGAGTTTGATTAAAGCCACTTTTTTTTTTACCCGATATTGGACAAGTTAACTGTTACTTGGTAATTGCTGTGAATTTTCAATTCAGTATAGAACATAATGCTAGTCTCTGCTTTTAAATTTTGTTTTTATTTTGAATAGTGTAACTTTACAGAGTGAATTTTCTTCAGATTTTACAGAAATCTTGAAAAGGAATGATTTCATCCTGTTCAGCATTTCTCATGCACTGTTTGACACATTACTGTGGGCACTATTTCAATTCAGTAATTCTAGCAAACTAAAAATAGAGCACAGTAGGATGTTAACCTTGAGTCACAAGTGCTGCAGGCTTATTTTCAGCCTGCCACGTTCACAATCTCAGTGGCATTGTTATAGGACAAGATGTGGGGATGACGGGAGTGTATTGAGTTGAAAGGGCAATTTGGTCTTTGAAATTCCATAATGGTTTGTTCAAAGTGATGTTTAGCAAGGAATGAAAGCAGCTTGCAATTGTCAGTAGATATGTGACCGAAAGAATTCATTATTGTGCCTATACATGTATCCAGTTAGTTTACATACATGAAATGATCTGTAATATACCCACAAAATGAAATCAGTTCAGAACAGCAGTACCATTAGCAACAAGCACAAAATGTTTTCCCCAGCAAATAAATTATCACAACAGAGATAACAAATGACAGGGGAACAGAATAAACACAATATCATATTCCAAGTAACTTATAAACTGTTAGCTTAATGAATATCTTCAAGAAACTGCACTAATATTTGTTTAAGAATAGAATTTTAGAACTGTAGTGTAATAAGAGTCAAGGGGGTTCCATACATTACTTAGCACAAAGAGAAATTACAACCTGCAGTAATATACTATCTGTATACAAAGTACTTCAAAGAACTGAGACCAGGATATCCAGCCAAGAAAACTTTAGGTTGGATGAGCAACAAATTGGTCAAAGTGGGAGTATTAAGGGAGGTTTTGAAACAAGAAGAGGGAATTAGAGAGGCAGAGGGTTGGGGAGGGATTTTCAGAGCCTAAGATCCAATGATCAATGATTCAGCAATCACTGGTGGATGAAGATGAAGTAGGGTTTGTATATAAAAGTAGCCAGAATAGGAGGATCACTTTACAAGTAATGTGTTTAATGGCCAGCACAAACTGAAGAATTACAACAGACATAGAAATCACATGACTACCACATACTAGCTTGTATTGTATGTACAAATGCATTTTTTCAAATGTTTCCCTTTTCATAAAAAGAAGTTTGTATGTGTTATCATTTGCAGTTACAGTTGGCCAGGTTATCCAATATACAGGATCAACAAAGACAAATTATCATTCGTGAAGGATCTATGATAATTCAAGTCTGTCCCACTTTCATTTGTCCCTGACCATGCATTTAATCTATTATCTCCAAAGTATCTGGGTCTTTTAATGACATGCATGCAAGTTCTTGGCTGTCAGTTTTCCTGCTGTCTGCTCTTTCTTGCCATGATGTTCCTTCCCTGAGGAGTATCATTCTGTGGTGAATGCTTGATCAGACCAAGATATTTGCCTTTCAGTTGCAAATCTCTGTTGAGTTAAAGACCATCAGAGCATGTTGAGCTGTTGTTAGCTTTTTTTGATTTATCTGCAACCTACCTCATGTTCTGTTTTCAATACCACTTCATTCCTACAGAAATGAGCTTGTGAAAAGGTTTACACTCTGATCACAAACTGGGAAAAACTTTTTGTGACAGTCCACAAATCCAACAAATTAGCTACCTTTGATCACACCTTTTTCCTTTATTCTATTTTCTTATCTTGCTTTCTCTTCTACTGCTCTGTGATGACGGATTCTTCTGCTTTCACTTGCTTATCACCAGATTCCAGATACTCAAAGAACACGTTGTGAGTTCTCTAATCTCTTTCCCATTCATATTTTTAGAACCTTCTGGGACAGTGGTGACACTGTTTGACATTTTCTTTTATATTACATCCCATGTAACATGGATCACAGATAGTTAAGTTGTGCCTTGAGCTTATTTACAATACTAATTATTTGCAAGGTTGCAAAGATTGGAAATTTATAGGGGTCTGCGCAAGGTGATCCATGGTGAAATGCATGGCAGAATTTACCAACCCTTCACAACCATTTCCACTATTCACTGGCAGTGTCACAGTACCACTGGTACAGACTTGCATGCGATCAGCATTGAAAAGCTGAAGCAGGGACACTCTTTGGAAATGGACAACCGCTCAGCTCACAAGCTGGGCTCGGCTTCATCTTCAGGTTGTACACTTGCTCTTACTCACTACCTGTATGATCATAGCATCTTTTCTCTGCTGTGCTTCGCTGTGCCAATTAGTGCAGTCACAAAAACAGACACCCTATGTTGCTGCTAACAGTTTAGGAGATGTGTATTTTGTATATAGCAAGATGGTGGCAGCAGAGTAGGCAGACTCCGGTCTCTGAGTGCGGGGCTCATCCATTCTGTTCCTTTTCTCTCTTTTCTTTCTCTTCTTTTCTCGTTTTTTTTCGAGTTTTTTTTCAGCTTTCTTTAAAGTTTACCTTCTGGTGAGAGTTCAGTCATGGAGGTATATTCATATTGGGGTCTGGAATGTGACAATGACTGAGGTCTAAATGGGGACTTTGGCGCTTGGCGATGAGGTGGCTGGTGAGGTGGGTGGAATTCAAGCGATTGGTGGCATTCTGGCTGGTGAGCCTGGATGACAGTCGGTGGCAGAGCAGCTGGGTCTGGGCGGGACTCTGGCAGTGGTTGGCAAGACGACAGCATGGGTGAGACATCGAGTCATCACGGGGAGTGTGAGCCCTCGTGGGGAAAGCCCAGCGTGGATCATCTGCAGACCCATGGTTAAAGAAAGAATATAATGCTAATATTATAACTTTCTTTCTTTATTTTTCTACTTTGTTCAAAGTTTGTGAGAAGATTTGTAGCTCGGGTGCTCGTTGTTGTGGTTCTGTTCGCTGAACTGGGAATTTGTGTTGCAGACGTTTCGTCCCTGTCTGGGTGACATCCTCAGTGCTTGGGAGTCTCCTGTGAAGGGCTTCTGTGATGTTTCCTCCGGCATTTATAGTGATTTGTACCTGCCGCTTCCGGTTGTCAGTTCCAGCTGTCCGCTGTAGTGGCCGGTATATTGGGTCCAGGTCGATGTGCTTATTGATTGAATCCGTGGATGAATGCCATGCCTCTAGGAATTCCCTGGCTGTTCTCTGTTTGGCTTGTCCTATAATAGTAGTGTTGTCCAAGTCGAATTCATGTTGCTTGTCATCTGAGTGTGTGGCTACTAAGGATAGCTGGTCGTGTCGTTTCGTGGCTAGTTGGTGTTCATGAATGCGGATCATTAGCTGTCTTCCTGTTTGTCCTATGTAGTATTATGTGCAGTCCTTGCATGGGATTTTGTACACTACATTGGTTTTGCTCATGCTGGGTATCAGGTCCTTCGTTCTGGTGAGTTGTTGTCTGAGAGTGGCAATGTTGGTTTGTGTGCTGTTATGAGTCCTAGTGGTCGCAGTAGTCTGGCTGTCAGTTCGGAAATGCTCTTGATGTATGTTAGTGTGGCTAGTCCTTTGGGTTGTGGCATGTCCTCGTTCCGTTGTCTTTCCCTTAGGCATCTGTTGATGAAATTGTGCGGGTATCAGTTTTGGCGAATACATTGCATAGGTGTTCTTCTTCCTCTTTTTGCAGTTCTGGTGTACTGCAGTGTGTTGTGGCCCTTTTGAATAGTGTCTTGATGCAACTTCTTTGTGTGTGTTGGGGTTGTTGCTTTCGTAGTTCATAACAGCAGGCTCCAATGTGGGGCGAGCACCTAAGTAAATCCATGATGCCGGTGAATGTAGCATACAGAATTAAAATCAGCGTTAGCAGCCTGCACCATCCACAACATTAGATTTTCATTCTCCCTCAGTCCAAAATGGCAACAGCACATCAACAAGATGCATTGCAACAACTCACAGAGGCTTCTTTTACAGCATCTCGCCAAACCCACACCCTTGATCACCTATAAGGTCAATGAAGGCAGGTGAGTGGAAACACCACCATCATGTTCCCTTCTGAGTCATATAGTCCCCGCAAGGAACAATAGCACTGTCTCTTCCTTACCAGGTAGGTCAAAATCCTGCAACTTCCACCATAATCGAATGCTAGAGGTGACTCTGCTGTTGTGTGTGAGGGTAGCTTTAAGGTGAAAGTGGTATTGTGGATAAGGATAGCCACCCTTCTGGTCTAACTACAAGAATCTGTTTGAGTAAATGGTGGATATTTATTACATTACTGCAACAATTTGCTGATAACGTGAATATGACATAAATGACTACAGAGAAACTGTTGGGAACACCCTTACCTTAGGTGTGTCTCTTACCAGGCCCTTCTTTACCCTGACCAAATCCTTGTGACATTATCATGGTGCTTACTAGATTTAATCAAATATTAACTGTTTCACAGCCTTTTAAATCCATTTACAAAATTAACCACATGGATTGCAGTAGAATAAGAAGCAGTTAAAAAGGGGCAATAAGTATTAGCCTAAGCAGAAAGATGTACATCCTATGAGTAAATATCTTTTTAACAATGCCCTGTTAGAATCAGGATTAGCCAGAAGGAGCATTCTTAAGCCTTCTGCTGCTTCTGGCCCACTTAAAGGTAAGGTTAAAAAAAGAGTAAATATACTTTATGTTGGCAGTTTCTAACAGTTACTGATTAGGACACCGTAGACATTAATACTCTGTCCTCTTGCACTAAATTTTAGAGAGTAATCCTAACACTGTGAGTAGGACCCGAATCAGCACCTTCATCAGCCTACCATCTGCTTCAAGTGGAATCTGCCCTGGAAATTTGAAAATTGCTGGATTCCAATTTGACGGTTGCTTTACACTGGGGAAGGCCAGGTGTAAGAGACCGTCCTTGAATACTGGTCTTTTTAAGTTCAATTTACCACTCAAAAAAGGCATGATGGGAACCAATTTCCCGACATTAGTGCAAAATACATGCATTGTACAGTGACCTGTATATTCTGTATATACTTATAGGTGAAACATCAATCAGACCCATTGCCCCACAATTAGATTATACACATGCTACAACAGCTAGAATGTAATGAAGCAAATACAGAAGGAAATATTGCAGTTCCAAATACTTCTGGGAATCACAACATATTTTGAACAATTTAGATTTTAAAACATTTTAAAGATTCTTTTCTTTTTCAATTTATTCTGTTCTCTCCCCACTGACTTCTTGATAAAATATAGTTCCATGGGCACTATATTTCTGGACCTTCCGTCAGTGATGACTATTCACATGTACATCATTGGGTGATTCAACAGCAGGCAACCTTAGCTCAGTCTCACTTGTATCTGCATCATATGACCTGTGGTGGTGTGTTACAGATGATTCAGGAAGTTTCAGTTGCTGTGGTAACATGTGCATGTGTGTTGGATATGATGCTAGATACTTCAACTTTCTTTCCATCACATTGCTGGCCAGGAGATTCTCCTGCATGTGTTAGAAGGATTCACAGGTTGATAATCAACTTGCTTGACTTCATTATCGATGCACCTACCTTGGCCATCAAATCCTGAGGTGGGATTTGAACCTAGAACTTCTAATACACAGAGAGCTCACTCATGTTATTAAGATTACCAATAAACCTTAATCCTCAGGAAAGAAAATATGACACAAAACAGGGTCTGGCACCTGCTGGTCTGCCCTAACCTGATTCAATTGGATTTGATAAAGCAACACTTGCTGCTGTGTACTTTATTGCTTCAGGCAATCTCCAATACCTTATTAATTAATGTATAACTTGCATTTGTTTTCTTTGAATTTCTCCTTTTGTGGTCGTAACTTCACAGGAAGTACAGTAGAAATATGGTTAACTTGCAGTAGAATTTTGGTGACAAAATGAGAATGACTTCAAGGAAATTTTAGCCCTTGGTTGGTATGGTACTATATTGATTTTTCTGCTGCTGAAGTGTATTATACTAATCGTTGGTTTGCATTGGTGGTTACATTATAGACAAACAGAGAAATTGCCAAGCAAAAGTATTGGAAGTCAAAGCACCCTGAACCACCTACAAAAGAGCAAAAAAAAATTGCAAATTAGAGGGAAATTGACTGTCCTGTGACTTGACTGGAGAATTCAGTGCTGAACTTATGGTCAACTGTCATAGTCTCTTCCCACAAATTACACATTTAGCCATAAACAAGTTCAATTCTCAACCTATTAGAATGACACATTACCCAAACACTGAACCTTCACTTCATAAACCTTGTAGATTAGAAGTTGTTGTGTGCTTGTTTCTTTGTGTTAATTGTGTCATACCTCTGGTGGGAATAGTGCACTGGAAATCAAGCCCCAATATTCCATATATTTTCACATGTAACATACGAACAATTCAATCATGAGAAAGGTTGGTGCTTAACTCTGACTGCTATCTAAGATAAAAGAAACTCACACAAGACTCCATTAGTAAATAAGAAAGCAAAAACTTACTAATTAAAACAAACCCGTTCAGTAACATGCAGCAGAAACAGATTACTAATTATTAATATGTAAACTTAAACTATAACCTCTTTAAATCCAAACACAGACACATGTTGCTGGTCAGTTACATTTTTATCCCCAAAGACACTTGATGTTAGTGTCTCCCACAAAAATATCTTGATCTAGCTTCCAGTAAAGTTATATATTGTGTAACCATTAAGTTAAAATTCACACAACACCAGGTTATAATCCAACAGGTTTAATTGGAAACACACTAACTTTTGGAGCGCTGCTCCTTCATCAGGTGGTTGTGCCATTGTAACCATTAAGTGACCATACAGTTCCACTTTTCCTTTGAGATGTGAAAAAAGAGTAACAAATAATCCAAACTGTCATTTTCCATTTTGTATGTGCAAATAAAATCTGTGTAGTCTTTACCGTTGACTTTACATGGCCTTAATTTGGAGGGTTGATGAATGGAATGGGGAGTGTGATTTACACAAGGGGGTAAATATCAGTAATAATTCTACTTCTAATGGACATTTAGAAGCCATTAGCTGGAAGTAAGTAAGTGTATATTTTCAGTGATAACTTGACTATATGGACTACAATTGAAAGGCCAAATTAACTACTGAAGTTATTAATTGAAATTCAATTTGTAGGTCAACACCCATAAATAACAATTAGGTAAACAAAGAGTTAATTTGCTTTGGTGGTCTTGATTTTGTCTTGATTTAATCCTTAACTCAGGATTGGTGGTGATAGGCATTGGGAAACTTCTCCTGCTCTTCTTCAAATTGATTTTTCTTACTTCTAAATTGATAGGCAAACATGGCTATGATTTTGATTCTTAGCTAAAGGATGCCATTTGACATTGCAACATTAGTTCTGTAATTCAGCTGAATGATGAGTAGGATTTTGCACTATATTTTAATTTACTGTATATGAGTCCCTTCACTTTGCATCAGTAGTACATGTAATGCAGAGTAATCAAAGTTTCATTATTAAATGAGCCTGCTTCTTGTGATCTTTGTTGTGTTCATAAGTCAATTGGAACAATTCTGTTATGTTTGATGAAAATCTAATAACAAATCTATCTGCTAATTTGTTATTAATTTCCAAGTGATTTAATATTGTTCAAACTCTTTGATTTAGATTTATTTTGTTATCTTAGACACAGTTTATGACTCATAAATTCAATCACTGATACATTTGCTGGAGAATTATCCTTAAATAGAATCAAATGAATTATTCTACCCTTATTAGGCATTATAAAAAGGATCTACAATGAAAAAAAATCACAAATGATATAATATACAAAAGAAAGAGACTCATTAAAAACCTAGAGCTCACCCTCAATCATCATCTTTCCATAGCTAGGTGATAATAAGTGTAAATTAAATGCAGTGATCTCTAAATCAGAGATGGAATATAAAAGTATTTAATCCTTGTAAAAATACTTTGACTATAATTTCAGTGTGACTCAGTCTGATGCAGACATTATGTGAAGTGCATGATAAAATGACCTAAGGATTTAGGGTAGGCTGTAGTGTTTAGTGTGAAACATTGCTGGACAAGTGGCTGAATTGGCTTTTCAACTGAAATTTAAGCCTTTTTACCTGACTAATAATGTCTGGGAACTATTTATTAAGTGCAGGCATATCAGTAACTGTGATCAAAGTTTCTGCTTTGCTGGCAATCAGTGAAAAGAATGCAAATTGAAATGAGCTTTTATTTCTCCTGAGTTTATACGCAAGTGCAGTCACATCACAAAATTAACTATGGAGGATGCAGACAGCATTTAGCAATATACTATAAAAATAGAATTTTGTTTCAAGATTATTTCTTGAGATCTCTAAATGCAGCAAATTGGTATGTTTGATTAAACCAGCAAAAAAAATAAGTATTTAAATCACAGTGTCAATTTACTATCTGAGTTACTCAGTAACAGATTTTAAATTTCTGAAGTTTTGTTTTGACACAGATGATTGTTAAACAAGGTTTGACATGAAGCGACATTCAAGAGATATTAGAGCCAATGACTTGTGAGTAAACCAATTTTAAATTCCTGAAGATGATATTTTAAAAAGACACAAAAGTATTTTCTAGTTAGCCAAGTACAGTTTGGTTAGTTTCACTTGATTCCTGATGAAGGGCTTATGCCCGATACATTGATTCTCCTGCTCCTCAGTTGCTGCCTGACCTGCTGTGCTTTTCCAGCACCACACTCTTGACATAGTTTCACTAGTAAATTTTGTAGGGGAACAACTTCCTCCATCATGATAGATTTAAAGATCACACAAACTTGAGCTTGTGCTTACACAACTTGTGCTTAAAATTCCGCAATCTTTTGTGCAAGTTATACTGGCATCAGGGAAAAACAACAATGCACTTGAATAGAACCTCAGACCACAGTGTTACTTTTATACTGACTGCATCAGCTGTGATTCAGCTAGTAGCACTCTGACTCATGAGGTTGTACGTTCTTGTCCCATTCCAGAGACTTGAGCAAAAACATCTAGTTGTTACACCAGTGCAGTACTGAGGAAGTGGTGCACTGTCAAAGGCACCATTTTTCTGACAAGTTGTTTCAGCCAAGGCTCTGTCTGATCTCTCAGGTCAATGTGATGGTATTACTTCAAACAAAGACAAGGGATTTTCATTTGGGGTCTGAAGCAATACTTATCCCTCAATCAGCATTACTAAACAGAATTGTCTGGTGCTTCTCGTCAATCATCTAAATTCAAATTGACTGTGGTGTTTTCTGAGATACCTCAGTAACTGCACATCAAAAGTACTTTATTGACTCGAATGTGCTATGAACATTGTTAAGCCTGTAATTACAAGATTTTATTTAATTTCAGTACAAAAATAGGACATGAATAAAATCATTATTAATCAGCCAATGGTCCACACAGCAGCTATACTTTAGTGAACAAACATTCTTCTTTAAGCCACCTTTGTTTAAGCTATCTTTTTTTTGACAAATTGTTTTTATTCATCAATTGTGACGAAAAATAATTGCCTTGAGTAACTCTACACAAAGATACTTTTATTCATTTGCTAGTAACATAATTAATCAATATGATAGAAATATTATACCATCTATCATCTAATGTATTCCATTACCTGGCCAATACATATTAGTACTTTAAATGGAGGCTTTTGAATATTCACAATTGCTACCAAACTCCAGAGTAAAATTATTAGGATCAGTTTTTCAGTCGTTGGCATTTGATGGTGATCTTGAAGAAAGAAGCCCACAAAGATTTCTTTGTGGTGTTGTTTTGACCTTTCCAGATGGCTGTTTGTATTTGTCACGTCACGAGGTTTCAGCAATAATATCAGCAACCAGCTGAATAACATTATATTGAAGCATTTTACACAGAAAAGTATTCAGTTAAAAGCACTTTTTATCCAAATTTTCAGGTAGCAAAATAAATAGGCTAAAATGGAAGCTGAAATGAAGATGAACACTATTAAGAAAGAATTTTCAAACATATGTGGCTTTTAAAAATGTCCATAATGCAGAAATGTAACTTCATCGGCATGAAATTGGATTCTCAGGAATATTGGCTGTGATCAGATAGTAATCCTTTCATCTGATTCACAAGGTTGGGGTTCAGAGTTTCACTCCCCAAGAGACCTGAGCACAAACTTCAGTACGTTGCTGAGGGAGTGCTACAATGTTGGAGGTGTAGTCTCTTGGATGAGATGTTAAACTGAGACATGTCTGCTTTCTTAGATGCACATAAAAACCCATGGAACCAGAGACTAGTTATCCTTAATATCCAGGCCAATATTTATCACCCAATCAACATCTCAAGAATGGATAATCTGGCCATAATCATGCTATTGATCTTTGTGGGAATTTGCTGTGGGCAAACTGGCAGCTGTGGTTCTGATATTACAACAGAGTCTGCACTTCAAAAGGACTTTATTTTGTGTAAAGCACTCTGAAATGCCTAGTGGTTAGGAGATGGTATATAAATGCGAGGCTCCCTGTTCCTTTTAAAATAGCAGCTATAAATTTTGTACAATTAAAACCAGTTACACTTGGGCTAACTAACTCTTTTCACATACTAAGAGTTGAAATTCTCATCAATTTTATTGATTTCTCAGTGATCGCAATCTGGGAGTATGTCAACAACTTAGCTTATGTAAAAGCGTAGAATCCCAGGCAGCAATATTTGGAGTTCTGTGCATTGGCGGGCACCTTTGCTGTTGCTGTTAGCTTTGCTGGAGTAATGATAGTTGACACTGATGGTTTCACCAAAATTACCAATTCAAAATTTTGGCCACTTAGTATAAGTGTGGGGGGATTATAAATTCCAGCAACCAAGGATATTGCCAAGTAAAGCAACAACTGAAAACCTAAATTCTGAGAGCAGAAAATAATACTACTAGTAAATTTTACACCTACACTGACAATGCATTTTAGTGATGTAAAGTGTATTCAAACACAGAATGTTCTAATGTTAATATTCTTAAGATTTCTTAATAATGAGAAACCTAATGGAAAAAGAAAAATACATTATGTGAACTGTACAAGCTGAAAGAAGAAAGTTTCTTGCAAGTATTAATTGCATTGAATATTGTCATTAACAGGCCACGAAAACTTATTTGTGAACAGCAATACATTAGCATTAGGTGGATTAACTCCTACAATGAATCATTGGTTGTTTAGACTTCAGAGTTAATATGTACTGGTGACTCTCCCATAGACTTTAGGTTTGACAGGAAATCATAACTTTGCAAGTGAACTGAGATTTGCCGTTTATGCACAAATTGCATTTTGAACATTGATCAACAATTTGACAGTTTTATTCAAAAGTTTTTTTGCTTGTTAATGACTCTACCTATGACCACAAACATGCATGGGGCAGCATGGTGGCTCAGTGCTTAGCACTGCTGCCTTACAACACCAGGGTTTGATTCCAAGGTTGGGTGACTGTCTGTGTGGAGTTTGCACATTCTCCCATGTCTATGTGGGTTTCCTCTGGATACTTTGGTTTCCTCCAAAGATGTACATGTTAGTATCCAGGGATGTGTGGGTTTGGTGGATTAGCCATGGGAAATGGGGTTACAAGGATAGGGTAGGGGGAGTTGGTCCAGGTGAGATGCTACTTGGAGGGTTGGTGTGGACTTGATGAGCTGAATGGCCTGCTTCCACATCACAGGGATTCTATGATTCCAGAACATGCACTTCCAAACAACAGTCATTGTGTGATGATTGAGAGCAAACTAATATTTCCTCCTCTAAAGGTGGTCAAGGCCAATTGTAGAGACCTGGTTAAGGTCTCTACCTACAGGGTTAAATTTAGTTTTTTTTAATTGTAACCCCTGCTGGACAACTCATCACACAGCTAATATATCAGAAGACCCTGCAGGCATTTAGCCTTATGTGTGTAAATGAGAGGCTCATTTTGGGTCATGTGTCCTTCAAGTGTCTTTAGGATATGGAGTATTTCCCCAAAATTGGGCCTCATTATATTCATTTTACAACCCACTATGAGGCAAAACAAGGTACAGTTTCTGTCATGAAATATCTTTTGTACACAGGTCTCAACAAATGCTCATTTTGTGTTCAGCCTATATCCACATTGCTACTCACTTTTACAAAATGAAAGCATAGTGTACAGCATATAAATATTTCACCAAGTCTCACTGGAAAAGAAGAGCGATTTGTTAGCCTGGTGAAAGGGTCATTTTCATTTGTGACAAATCAGAATTATCCTGTCTTTTTAGTTCATTGTTCTAACTTGCCCAATAAACAAATTTTTGCAAGTTAACAGTTGTACTGCTTGAACCATAATTAGTATGTTTTGAAAAATAAAAAAAACACAATTGTTCTATGTATTAATTTCCAAATGTTCCTAGATAATATGTTTTCTACAAAATATTCACATAAAATTGTTGCAAGATGGATAATTTTTAGCAGGTGCAGTCAAGACTTTTCATCTCATCAAAATAAATTGCCAATTAGTTTTTATTTAATTATAGGAATGTATCCGTGATAACGCAAATGCTTTCTTTAGCAAAATGTTTGCCATCAACACCTGGTATCCAGCAATATGTACTTTACATCTTTCATAGAACATACAGCTTATTAACTTTATTTTGTTATGACAGTCGCTTTTCACTTATCCTAATTTTGAGTCCATGGTACTAACAGCAGCTATCTAAGGAAATGGCTTTCTTGTTGCATCAGTAAGTATTCCCAACATATGTAAAGAAACAATTTTAATTAGCTGAACATCAAATCATAACAATCAACTCTTTAATTTAAACCTCTGAGTGGGTTGTCTTGGGCAGTATTGAGACACTGCAAAGAATTACAATTATGAATTCAACAGCTTGTCTATTGCTCAGGGGAAATAAAGAACTGTTCCAGCCTGCAACTTGAAGTCAGTGTACTATGTATTGAATCATTTTGAACATGACACTCGAAGTAATTAACAGCTGCCTTATGACTGTAAAATGTTGAAAACAGCAAAGATATTTATTTTATAGTCAAATAGTTTAAAATCTACTTGTTAAACATAATCTTCTAATTAGGTCAGCTGTGGAAGAAGTACACATTTGCTATTGAAACTAATTTAACTTCTGTTTAAAATGACAATTAAATTGAAAGTTTGATTGCTAAGCAAATAATATAAAATATTCAAGTATACAGGCAATCCCCGGGATGTGAACTGGTTCCATTCTGCATGTCAATTTATACGCAAACTGAAACTTAGTGCAGGACAATGTAAAGGGGAGGTGATATCCTAGTGATATTAAGGCTAGACTATTAATCTAGAAACCCTACTAATGCTTTGGGTTGTGGGTTCAAATACTGCCACAGCAGATGGTGGAATTTGAATTCTGGAATTAAGAGTCTACTGACAAACATGAAACGCTTGTCAGAAAAAGTCATCCGGTTCACTAATGTCCTTCAAGGAAGGAAATCTGCCATCCTTACCTGGTCTGGCCTACATATGACTCCAGATCTAGAGTAATGTGGTTGTAATTCTGTCCCCAGAATATCCTAGCAAGCCACTCAGTTGTATCATTTGCTATGAGATCTCAACAAACAAATGAAACTAGATGAACCAACTTTCCTTACTGACATCTGGGACACAATTGGGAGAGCTGTCTCAAGCAGTAGCCTGACATAGTCATACTCATGGAATCATATCTGACAGACAATGTCCCAGACACCCCCATCACCATCCCTGGATATGTCCTGTCCTGCCGGCAGGACAGACACAGCAGAGCTGATGGCTCAATGGAATACGGTCGGAAGGGAGTTGCACTGGGAGAACTCAATATTGACTCCCATAACGTCTCATGGCTTCAGGTTAAACATGGACAATTAAATTTCCTGCTGATAACTAGACACTGTCCTACCTCAGGTAATGAATCAGTAATCCTCCATGTTGTGCAAAACTTGGAGGAAGCACTGAGGGTGGCAAGGGCAAAATGTACTATGAGCACCAATGGCTGAAACAATAACATGCGATTCTGTGTGTATTTCCTGCACCCATTGAGTGTTCTGCTGGATTTGGTTCTTCATAGCAGCAGCAATCAATCTGACCATCCAGACAGACAGATGCATGCATGCTGGAGCTAGCACAGTACTGATAACATTTTTGGCTCCTCAACCCTTCACTCCAGTTTCCCCAGTATATCTCGAACCTGTAGCTCGAGTGTCAGATTGTACAATTCAATGTAGTCCTCTCCTGCCTAAGGCAGAGCAGATGCCTGCCCTCCAATGTTCCCTGAGTGCCAGTAACTTGGTCACTTCTTCCATAGCCAGTTGTGGACATGTGCCCGTGATCTTCTGACTAGATTGTGCTCTCAACTAATCTAGATAATGTACCCAGTGAGGTGGAAGTCTCTAAGCAGGAAAAAGCCTTGGCAGTGCATGCTCTCGAGGGGTCTGTGGTTCCTTCCTCGGAGGTGGATGAGAAGTTGAAGGACTAAGGGGCTGGCCTTTTTGAGATGAGGCTGTGATGGTGCTGCTGGTGCCTTCATAAAAAAAGAGGGAGTTAGTAATGGAATAGCAGTAGAAGTTTGAGCATGTTCAGAATATCTCCACAGTGGCGGCAATGGGAGATCACAGCAAAGCACAAAAGAGTTCCAAGACGTCATACATCACTCAAAATGTTAATTCTGTTCCTTTCTCCATAGAGGGCCAGCTTCTCCAGCAATCTGTGTTTGCTTCATACTTCCAACATCCGCAATATTTTGATTTTACTTGGAACATCTGTTGGGCAAAACAATGGTATACCTTGGGATTTAAAGTGCATTGTCATGTAGGATTCCCTGAATAAGAGTTGACCAAGGTGCACATAAGGTCATGGATGCAATGTCTGATTGACCCATGAGTCATGGAATTTTGAAAGAATTAACATGATTTATGATTAGTGTTAGATAACATTTCTATCAGGCAGTTAGAGCTGACAAAAGCTTTGAGACAGATGCTAAGTTTAACAAATTCAATGGAATTTAATCATTCCAATTTCAGTATTCACATATGTAACTAAAGAAAACAAGTTGCTTTTATGTAAACAAATATTATGAACTTTCAATCAATTACCAATATAGGTAATGCATTTTAACATACATTAGCAACCTAGATTTTTGGGCATTATTTCTTGGATGATGTAATATTCAAATAACAATAAAAGAAGGAAAATAAAAGGATTTCAGAAGGATATAGACAGACTAATAAAATGGGTAGTACGTGGCAGATGAAATTTGATGCAGAAAAGTGTGAAGTGATACATTTTGGAAGGAAGAATGAGTGAGGCATTACTAAATGGTATAATTTTGAATAGGGTCCAGGGACAGAATGTTGTATGTGTTTACAGATTTGAAGGTGAGAGGACAAGCTGGTAAGGCTGTCAAAATACTTTATGAAATCCTTTCCTTTTTAATGGAACATACAGTACAAAAATGAACAAGATCCTAAACCGCACTGGTATAGCCTTAGCTGGAATGTTGTGTCCAGCATTGGACATCAATTTGCCAAGGCCCCAGACAGCATGCATTGGAGATTGACTAGATTTTATGTAGAGACTTAATATTCTAGGTTTATTGTTTTTAGAGCAGAGAATATTAAGGGACTCTTTAGAGATGCTCAAAACCAGAATACATTCAGATAGTGTAAGGCAAAACTGTTCCAACTGGCAGAAAGTCATGTAACCAGAGGACACAAATTAAAGGTAATTGCTGAAAAAAGGTTAGATATGTTCTTTTCAAATTATCAACTTGCAGTCAGAACAGAACAAGTCAAGAATGAACTATTTGTGTCTGCTAATAACACACTTTTGTTCACTCTTATATTTGCTTCCATGGGAACAGAAAAATAAGATCTGCAATTCTTCTTCTAGAGATGAATCACAGGGCCAAAGCTGACAATAGCAGTTATGTGCATTGGGGGAGTTAAGGAGATTGTGTTAGTGGAGGGGACATTTGTGATCGCAAAGGTAGAGACCCATTTATAAGGATGGGATGTTCGAAGATCATGATTACAAGATTCAGAAGGTTCCAATCCTGGAAGAAAAGCCAGATCTTGATCTAGGCTGGAAGGTGGTAGGGAGGTGTCTTGTTATGGTCAGAAAGTCATATGGCCATTGAGGGGAGGAATCAGACAGATCATGATGGTCAGGGAACGGAGGGAGGAGGTAGTGGTGTTAGTCTCAGTCTGCACATTTAATCCACCAAAGCCTGGGAAGACTAGCCACCAGTTTTTGATACTAAACCTTTTTGTTATCAATTCATTCATAGGATGTGAGCATCGCTGGCTGGCTGCCAGCATTTACTGCCCATCCTTAGTTGCCCTTGAGAAAGTCTTCTTGAACCGCTGCAGTCCATTTGCTGAATGTAGACCCATAATGCCATTAGGGACAGAGATCCAGTCCCAGTAATATTGAATGAACAGCAATATATTTCTAAGTCAGGATGGTGAGTGGCTTGGAAGGAAACTTTAAGGTGTTGGTGTTCCCATGTTTTTGATGCCCTTGTTCTTCTAGATGGGAATGGTTGGAAACTTCTGGAAGTGCATCTTGTAAGTGGTACAAACTGCTGCTATTGAGCATTGCTGGTGGATGTTTGTGGATGTGATGCCAAACAATTAGGCTGCTGAATGGTGTCTGGTGTTTTGAGTGAGATGACGAGTTGAAGATAGTTGGGTCAAGGACAAAATTTGTGAGGAACTCCTGCAGAGATGTTCTGGAGCTCAAGAGACTGAACTCCAACAACCACAACACCTTCCTTTGTACCAGGTATAACTGCAACCTGCTGAAAGCTTTCCCCTGATTCCCACGTGACTCTACTTTTACCAGGGCTCCTTGATACTAAATACGGTCAAATGTGGCTTTGTTGTCAAGGTCACTCTCACCTCTGAAATTCAGTTGTTTTGTCCATGTTTGAACAAGGTTGTAATGAGGTCAGGAGCTGAGTGGCCCGAGCAGAATCCAAATTGAGCATCAGTGAACATATTATTGCAAAGCAAATGCTGTTTGATAGCATTATTGATGACATTTTCCATTGCTTTACTGATAATTGATGGGCCAGTAATTGTCCAGGTTGGTTTTGGCCTGCATTTTTGCCAGGCAAATACTAGTGTTATGGCTGTACTGAAACATCTTGGCTAAGGGTGTGATGAGTGATGGAGCACAAATCTTTCACATTATTGCTGGAATGTTGTCTTGGCCCACAGCCTTTTAGTATCCAACACCTCCAACCATTTCCTGATATCCCGTGGAATGAATTGAAATGGCTACAGACTGGAATCTGTGATGCTGGGGACCGCTGGAGCGATCATGATAAATACTTCTGACTGAAGATTGTTGTGAATATTTCAGTTTTATCTTTCACACTGACGTGCTGGGCTCCCCCATCATTGAGGATGGGATAGTTGTGGAGCCTCCTCCTCCTGTGAGTTGTTTAAGCGTTTAAGACTTAATATGGCTGGAATGCAGAGCTTACATCTGATCAGCTGATTGTGAAATTGCTTAACTCTGTTTAGCACTTGCTGCCATTTGGCATCTAAGTAATTTCATTTTGTAGTTTCATCAGGTTGACACCTTAGTTTTATATAAGCCTGATGCTGTTCCTGTTTTGTCTGCCTGCACTCTTCATTAAACAAAAGTTGATTTTCTGGCTTGATGGCAAAGTAGAGCTAAGGTTATGACAGGCCATGAGATTGCAGGTTGGAATAAAATTTTGTTGCTGTTGATGGCCCAGCGCATCTCATGGATGTCCAGTCTAGAACTGCTAGCTCTCTTCACAGTTTGCCCCCATTTAGCACGGTGCCCCACGACATGATATAAGGTGTTAGTAATGAGAAAGTGAGACTTTGTCTCCACTTTCCAGGACTGTGTGGTGGTCACTCTTACTGGTACTGTCATGGACAGATGAATCTGCAGCAGGCAGATTGATGAAGATGAGGTCAAGTGTGTTTTTCCTTCTCATTGGCTTTCCCAGCATTGCCACAAACCCAGGCTAGCAGCAATGTCCTTTAGGACCCGACCGGCCCAATCACGAATGCTGCTGCTGAGCCACTTTTGATGGTGGATGGTGGATGGTCAGAGTACATTCTCTGTTCTTGGTACCCTCCAAATGCTGTTCAACATTGGCCAGGGCAAGGGGCATGCTGGGACATGATAGTGCAACGTGGTAATCAGGAGGAGATTCCCTTACTCCTTTTTGAGCTGATGCCATCAGACTTTATGGAGTCAATGTTGAGGACTCCCAGGGCTGCTCTTCCTGCCTGTATACCACTGTACCACCACATCCTGCCAACAGAGCAGGACATAGTCTTAGATGGTGATGATAGTGTCTGGAATATTTGTTTAAAATATGATCTTGTGAGTATGACTAGGTCAAGCTGTTGTTTGATTAGTCTGTGTGATGTTTCTCTGTGTTGGCACTAGCCCTTAGATGTTGGTAAGGAGGACTTTGCAGGCTCGATTGAGCTGTTTTTGCCATTGTCATTTCCAATGCCTTAGACAATGCCAGGAGACACGTCCAATTTCATTTGTTTTCTCCTTTCTAGCAGCGGAGACAATCGAATGGCTATCCAGAGCATTTCAGAGGGCAGTGGAGTGTTAACTCTGTTCTTGTGGATCTAGAGTCACATGTAGGCCAGACCAATGCATGGCAATTTCATTGGCAAAAATTGGTCAAGTTTCTCCCAAGGGACATTCGAACATGTATACAAACATATGAATTAGGAGAGAAAACAGATTTCTCCAGTTTCCTCATTTCCCCTCCCCCCACCTTGTCTCAGTCAAATCCCTCGAACTCAGCACCACCTTCCTAACCTGCAATCTTCTTCCTGACCTCTCCGCCCCCACCCCATTCCGGCCTATCACCCTCACCTTGACCTCCTTCCACCTATCGCATTTCCAACGCCCCTCCCCCAAGTCCCTCCTCCCTACCTTTTATCTTAGCCTGCTGGGCACACTTTCCTCATTCCTGAAGAAGGGCTTATGCCCGAAACGTCGATTCTCCTGTTCCTTGGATGCTGCCTGACCTGCTGCGCTTTTCCAACAACACATTTTCAGCTCTGATCTCCAGCATCTGCAGTCCTCACTTTCTCCGCATAGAAAACTGTGACTAGCCTTGTAGTTACCTTCTTGAGGTCCATTTTGGATTGAAGCCAGCAGCAGATTATGCAACTGAACTAAGTGACAGACAATACCATTGGTATTAATAGAGTTCTCAACTCCCCAGTGCAGCTGATTTTCATTTCCATGAGTGACTGTCTTACATTGTATTCTTAGTATGCCATCCCAACCTGTTTCTCACAACTGTTTTTGCTTCTGGATTACAAATAATCTTTGCTGCATCTAAGAATCAAAGTCGTTGCCACTGAAGTGTATCTTGCTCGAAACTAAGGAATAGAATGTGCCAGTGAAGAACTGAAGTGTCATCAATGAAGCATTTACAAAAACAATTCTGTGGCACAGACGAAGAAAATGTACACAAGACTGGCACAAATCCCTGTTAAACAGGCAGCAACTAATTTTTAGCTATGAGCACATAAAAGTTTATTCTTGAGGAAAATAATTTAAACACAGAATTATCAAATTTTTGAAGTAATTTTTGTAACTTGAATAAATAAACATCAGTAGTATTGTTTATGTTGTACAGCTGAATGAAATCACTCAGTATATCCCTGCAGAAGTGATGTTTTACAAGCTGCCTTTCCAAATTAAATATTTATTCGTTGCATTTGGATTTTAATATCATAAATGGATATTCACAACCAGGATAGCTGCTGAGGCAATTTAATTTGCACAGCTGAAAAAACAAATATGGACTGAATACTGGACAATGTCTCCTGAGGTGATTTGCGCAAATGCACCAGAGGCAACATGAGGCAAAACTGTCTTTACATAGAGAATGATTGGGATTTGGAACTCACTGTCTCAGGGTTGGTGGAGGCAGATTTAGTGATAAGCTTTAAAAAAAGGAATTGGATAATTATCTGAAGAGAAAGGTTTTGCAGAACTATCAGGAGAAAGCTGGGAAGTTAGACCAGCTGAGTTGATTAGATTAGATTACTTACAGTGTGGAAACAGGCCCTTCGGCCCAACCAGTCCACACCGACCTGCTGAAACACAACCCACCCGGACCCATTCCCCTACGCCTAACACTACTGGCAATTTAGCATGGTCAATTCACCTAATCTGCACATGTTTGAACTGTGGGAGGAAACCGGAGCACCCGGAGGAAACCCACGCAGACACGGGGGGAATGTGCAAACTCCACACAGACAGTTGCCTGAGGCGGGAATTGAACCCGGGTCTCTGGTATTGTGAGGCAGCAGATGTCAGAGATGCTGAGCTGAATGGCCTCCTTCTGTGCAGCACAAATAATAACTATAATAATCGCTGCCTTTGTAATTCAAAGTAACATCCCCAAGGGTATTTCAATGATGGCAGAGCTTTTGGATAAATGACTTGTATATTTTACCAATGCTTTCATGTAAAAATACTGACAGATGATGACCTTCATAATCTGAATCACAACCAAAACTGATTTTATCACGTTAAACAAAAATCTCTAATACAAAATAATTAGAACAGAAGCTGGTAAGGGAATGTTAAAGATAGGAGACCATATGTTGGTATGAGTTTTGTTCTGATGATTAAGGATTTTAAGCATTTCCCCTGAGTGATTAATTGTTTGACTGATTGATTTATTCCACAAAGTATTAGTGATTTGGGGCAGGGACCAATGGACTGAAATTCCAAATCAGGCCTGCAGACTAATAGGTTATTAGTTTAGCATGGTAAGGACTTATATTTCACGACATTTTTGACTATTAAGATGTCTTTGGGAACACTGAACTTTCCAAAGAGTAAGTGTTAGTCTCATCATACAACAATATCTATATAAATACAATTTCTTCATTGAATAACTTCCCTATCCAAGAGGGACATTTTACAATCACAGTCTTCAGCTACTGAAATTTCTGAATAATTTCTCAGGAATTACATTGTTCTGTATGTCCATACACTTAGATCTTGGGGAAAAGGAAATACTTTCATTTCCAATGAAGTAAATCTATTGCATTTCATTTTCCTTTTGTTTTATTTGGGATTGGAATTTACTTTTCAAAATATCGACCAATTTGAAATACAGCACAGGTAAACAAAACACGGAACAGTTTATTAAAGACAAAGGAGAGTTGAAACTTTGCTCAATGGAGTGAAACAGGAAATGTCTAAATAAAGACCCCTTATTTAGAGTGTGAAATCAGATTGACAGCAAAATTATTTGGGCAGTACAAGTGCTGTTTTGTGTCCAAAATTGTGTCCAAAATATTTAGATCAAGTCACAGAGGACACCACATTAGTGAGTGTGTGAGAGTGGTGTAAATAATTGCTGGTAGTATGCAGAGTCAGCAGATCATGCCATCAATCAGTATGGACTCTGATTTCACACCAGCATTGCCATTTTGGAGCTCAAAGCTCCGGCTAATACCTATCTTCACTTTATCTCAGACATTTGAACATGCATTCAGATAGGATACCCCACCAAACCATTTAAAGAGATGGTTAACTACTTTCAGATTAGCTGCTGATTGAATCACTCTGGTTGTTTCTTCAATCCCACAACTGTTTGATGCATCCCTGTGTGCTTTGAATTGCAAAAGTGCACAAGACGTGGTGCAGCAGAGCTTTAAGGATTTTTTGCTTATAACAGTGCTTCTGCATCAAACCTGATATGAGTGCATTAGTAACCGTTCTCCTGGAAATGCAGTGTAACCTGGAGAATAAACAGCACCACAAGCTTTTCGAAGTGGGAAGTGGAGGGGAGAGAAAGGCTCTCAGCAGGAAGCCATGCCCTCCCAGGGTATTCAAGGAGCAATTCTCGATTCTGAACATCAGAGAGGAACAGTATATATAATATTTACTTTTCAATAAAGAGGTGCTTCTTAAAATTGGTCAATTGTTGTAGTCACACTGCTGAACTCTGAGGTGGGGAAGAACAGCATCGCCAACAGATGTGGCACTGATGAACTTATATGAATAGGCCTCTTGCAGGCCTTGGAGATATTTGCAGCACCTCATAGTTGTCTACAGTTGCATCAGAGGGGTATCTCATGCTTTGCATTCATTGACGATTGCTACATTTCATTTTGTCTTGTCAGAAAGAAGCAGCTAGAGAAAGCACACAACTTGGTGAGATTACAAGTTTCCCAACTGTGTGGGGTGCAATTGACTGCTTGGACATCATTTTGCAGATTCCATGTATCAACTCCATCCTCCATTAGAACTGAAAATACTTTCATTCTTTCAGGTTCCAGGCTATATGCAGCAAATCATACAGTCCACATACTGTATACTGTATACTGGCAGCATCTGATGATTTCTTCATTCTGCAGTAGTCCACTGTGCTGGCTGCATTTGAGCAACACCAGGAAAGGGTGACTGTTGGGCAACAAGGGATATCCATTGACCACATGGCTGGTGACCCACTATATGATTATAACAAATGTAACACTTTCAAACAAACTGTGATAGAGCACTATTAGCGTGCAGCAAGATTACTTTGTACTGCCATGATTATGCTGCAGGAATCCTGCAGGTCTCGACCAGGGACACAAATCTTAGACTTCATATCCATGAGGGGTTAGCCCTTGCCAGCAACATTGTGGGGTACCTTTGAGCAGCTGGAACACATGGAGCAAAAAGGAGAGAAGAAAACATACCCTTTCTGTTCATGAAATTCTTATCAGAGTGTGATACTGATAACTGTTGCTCCAATTTTCCATTTATTTTGGTCCAGCTCCTTTTCTTTGTCATTGACCATCGCAACTTTCTATACTCAGGACTATGGTGAAGCTGCTTGTGTGACATGACTCTGGCCATCAGATGCCACATCACGGCTGGATTTGCAGGTGAGGGGATGGAGTTGACTGCCATTATTATGCTGAAGAGCATGGGCTTCCAGATTTGTACATATACTTGGATTCCTCCATGCTAATAAACACCAACCACAGACTTTCTGACAGTTTCCCAAAGGGAAAAGTACTGAGCCATGCATTTTCAACAGTGTTCTTCTCTTGTCTGCCACACCATGGTCTTCATCCGAATCCTCTACTGCAGAACTCATCTGTGACCTGGCTGTAGGACATGTTGACAGGGACATCCTTGTCGCTTGTCTTTTGTGTGTGCCACTCATGTCTGTTGTCCCACCACGTGCAGATCCTGCCTTTAATCTATTCTCTAAATTAATGCAATGTCAATAATTTAACTGTTGGCTGTGACTGGGAAATCGAGTGATGATGTGCCTTCACAGTGAGGGCGTAGAAAATGAGAATGTATATTAAACATAAGTATACTATTATCTATATGATTTTAGCTTTTGTCTCCATGATATCAGCAGTGGATGTCCCAATAATGGCCAATCCGTCTCCTCTATGATACTCAGGACTGGCTGGCAATCTCCCCATAATAAAAATGTGCATTTGGACTCTATTCTAAGACATATAAATTTTAGTGTATAACAAGGTAAAGCCTATGAATGCTTGGTCTGAGTCTTAAAAGATGAGGATTGCTGGTGGGTAAATGAATGGACTGTGGCAAGAATTAAACAATTTCCGAGCTTTGTGTTCTAGATGGTTATTTCAGACATTTGAGGGTGCATCCACTGACCTTGTGAGGTTATTGAACCAATGTGGTGCTGCACCTAGATCCTTGGGGGCTGCTGTCATTGGCCCTCTCCATCTGCCCACATTGTTTTTGAGTATTTGACTGGAAGGACTCTGTGGACACAGACATATTTCCTTTCCATCACTTCAGGCAAGGTTCCTAGTACAGCATCTGCTAATCTTGGAAATTATAGTTATTTTAATCAACATGTTTGAACATGTTCTGACACATATTTGATGTAGATGAGACTTGAATCTGAACATTCATATCCAGGTGTAGGGGCACTATCAGTGTCACAAGTGCCCTGTCCTTGAAAATTGTAAACTCTCCCCTGTGCTTTGCTTACAGGCCCAATTTATTTCAGAATGATTCTTTCCAGTCACAAAGCATGTCTCCTTTAAGCAGTACAGCCAGCTGTAACTGGGCCTGGTAACACCTGCTTATAACAGCTCCCAGTTAATCAGTGGTGGGACCAGCACTGGCCGGATGCTGTAACTGTTCAAAGCTGCATGCAGCAGGGAGTTGGCCTGGTGCCTGTCATACAATCAATGGGTAGAGTTTCATTGCACTTCAATATCCCATCCTCTTGATGTGATGGTATTGACCTTAAACCTCCTACTAACTTCCTTCCTCTGCTTGCCCATCTGAGTTTCCCTTTCATGCAATAACTAATCAGATGCAACGTATCTGTGACTGGTTAGATAGTATGTTTTACACCATTTCCCCAAGTTACAACTTCCCCCGGGTATGATCACTGAGTACTTTGGGATATGTTTGCTTTCCATGTTAATATTAATTACTAAATTGGGCAGCAGTAGCGAATCTTTAAGTTTCAGCTGTAAATTTCAGAGATGATAAAAAAGCATTTTTAAATAAGATAAAGAACATTACAAGATTGATTTGTGCAAATGACTTGTTGCTGTAAAATATGTATATGGTCCGGTCTTAAAGTTATGCCAATGCTGCTTATAGCAAAATCATTAGTAATGGATATTAGTCTCATGCTTTGTGGAATAGCAGTGTATATGTATCACCACATTAAAATAAAACAATTTCTGTATAATTAAAGTTACATTTAATTGGTTATTTTAAGGTGTGACATTTGCAACACTATGGAAACACAAAATGAGAAAGAGAGGGTGAAATCTTATATGGTCCTGAACAAAGTATGGTGAGAAATCTGGTAGACTTGTGCAAGAAATCTAATAAAGCTGTTCTTGGCATTGCGAGAAACTCTTTGTATTTTTTAAATTAAGTTCCCAACGTTGAAATGAAAGTCTCACTAGGCAGCAGCATGTTGTATATTAAGTAGGATTACTGCTTTTTAATGACTTTATTAACTGTAAGTTGTGCCACATTAATACCTATTAATAGCTTTCCATTGTATTAATAGCTTTCTCTCTGTGAGCAAACTGGATGGTAACAAGTCTCTATGTGGAAGTCAGAGTAGGTGCCTGGTGACTCCGCTCACCGCACGTTGCAAAGAAACTCCATGTTGGTCACCAGACCCCAACATCTCAGCGCACGCTCCATGGGTAATGATCAACATGCACCTCACATCTACAGGCATTGTCAGCTGACATTGCCAGCCTCTAAGAAACCTCATGGCACGTCTCCAAATTACATACTGCACATCAGTGCTGAACCTTAGGCTGCACTGGTAACTTCCATTATAATGCTGCAGCAAGGACACTTTGCTCTCACGAGCACACACCCAGCTCATGGAATTGTCCATGTTGCATTACAGGGCAGTTTGCTGGCTCTCTTATTACTCACTCACTTTGAGCCTAACTCAGTGCTCATGGCATCCCTAGCTTGCCTTGATTTTTTGCACCTTGCCCCTCAGTCAAGGATACGAGACTCACATTTATCCCTGTATTATCAAACTGTTTAGTACAGACTCAAGACCTGGAGCTTGCCATGGTTGTCAGCAGTTCTCAGTGATGTCAAGAGAGATAGCTCTCAGTCAGATGCTCCTGGGTACAGCAAGTTTGAACCAGTGTCTGACAGGAGTCCAGCAGCTTGGGTCTAGTCAGTCAGCCCCCTCAGGCTGTTCATATAAGGGCTGAGAAGCTGAATGTTAGGCTTCTCCTTTTGACTATTTCTGCCTTATGGTAAACTGCTTCTTTTTGGAAGGAGAGTGAGGCAGGTTTTAAGGGAGATAAAAGCAGGTGGCACAGCTAATACTTTTGATGCACATGGGAGGTGTCCCAAGGGGGCAGGCAGCATTGAGGGCATGCTGGGTTAATACTGTCAGTGTTAGGGAGGGTGATAGAGAGTGAGGAACAATGTTGCAGGCAATAATGAGAATGGTAGAACATAAGCCTTGCTGGGAAGTTGGCACCGAGGCAGAGATAAAGTGAGCATGAGGTATCAGAGAGAAGAAGGTGGCACTTAAGCTGGCACCTCCACTGCTGTTTTTAAGGGAAAAGTATGATCTGCTTGTGCAGCACTCTGCCAGAAGTGCCTTTAGGTCCCTGTTCACAAAGGGACCAATTTTCCTTCCTCTGTCATGTCTGGAATGAATGCCAGGAGCCACACAGGGCAGCTACAAATTGACAGCGCTTGTCTGGGTGCACATGGGGATTTTAAAGATGATGCTGGCACTAGGAATGTTGAACCATCCTGGGGATTCCTGGCAGTGGCGAGTTGTGGCGGGTGTGGAAGGTGGTAGAATTGTGCTAGACAGACACAAGAGTGCCAAAGGGGCAGGATAGGTAGGCAACAAAGGGCAAGTTTGTAATATGTAGTAAAAGAAACTTCACAAACTGGACACTTAGTGAAATTAATTTATAATCAGGCCTGTGAGAAATATTGTTATGATGCATACCAAACTACCTCATAACTTAGTGCTCCTTACTTTGAAACTTAAAATATCATTGATGGAACATTTAATAGGAGTCACACAACATTGGTAACTGCTGTTTAACTGGAGTGTACTCAATGCAAGCAAAGGGATCAGGTCTCATTATGAAGTCAAGCAAGTAAGGCAGATCTGCATTTAAACAAGAAGAAATGTGGGTGACATTTCAGGAACTGGGGTCTCCGCAAAGTCTTCTCCACTGCTGCCTCATGGGCTCCGCAGTCACTACCAGTCTCCAATATTAATCTGTCAAGGATATTATTCCCAAGCTATCTCAGCTTTAAGGAAACTTTTGGCACTGACCCCTGAGAGTAAGATGATTCAACATGATATAGATTTGGCAATGAAGGGATTGTTGGGTGAGGACATAAGTCAAGGGAAAGAAAGAATACAGCTGCCAGTAATAACACACTATGAAAAAAAAGGCATTCCACAGAGGTGCTTGGTCGAAGGTGCATTTGTTGCTTGGAGCTTGCTGCCAGTACTTGCCTCTCTAACTGGAATTAGAACCTTTCACAATGTGAAATCACATTTACTAGGAGCTTTGTTACAGTTCAGGGATATGATCCAACTCTCTTTCACAATGAAACAAACTACAGAATATTAAAAGTATTGAATGTCTTGAATGACCATAGCTTATGTACATACTCAACATCACAGGGTGCTCACTCAGAAATCTGTAGCATTAAGTTGTATAATTCCATAATAATCAACATAATTCCAGAAACAGCAGACACTATGCATGAAAAATTGATTTAAATGAACTGATATTAAAAAAAATTCAGAGAGGAATATGGCGTGAGTGTGCCATGGAACCAAGGCTTCACCATAAACTTGAATTCATCCAAATCTCGCTGGTCTTATCCTTGCTCAGAGAATTTTCAACACAGCACATGTGATCCTAATGGGAAAGAATGGATGTGCTCCTTGAATCAACGTTGCTCTATTTCCCTTTGATTCTTTGGAGCTGCCACCAAGAAACTTCATAAGAACATAAACTTGATTTTAAAAAAACATTCCAAATGAAAGGAGACATTAGGACTCGAGTAAATGCTTAGTCAAAATAGATAGATTAAATGGAGATCTGTGGATAGGTTTGGTTGTGAATCCCAGAGTTTAGGACCTAGGTACCTGAATTATGTGACTGGGAAGTTTAACAGAGATAAGAAGTGGTTAATTCCTAAGGAGATTTGATTACATGGATTAGAATTTTAAATTTAGTTTTGACCAAAGATCAGAGAGCACAGTGATGGACTGAGGGCAGATAAAATATTGATGCACCTTGAGCCATTCTATTAAGTCAAAGGCATTATATAAGTTCAACTTATTATTGTACATTAAAACATTCTTATCACGTGATTTTGGATTTTGCAGAAAAATACAGCTTATGTAGATCATTGATTTATAAGGTGCTTTTCTTCAAGTCCATTACCATGTTAGTTATTACAAATTTGGAGAATCATTAATATTTTTTGCCATTTCTAGTCTATTGTTTCTCTCTGTGTAGTGAAATTTAAAGATTTCATATTCTTGTGACTGGTGTATAAATTAATAAGGATCAATGAAAGTAAATTCAGGAGAATTAATTAACAATAAGTACATAGCAGCTGCTCAATGCTGCTTGACCATGAATATAGTACAACATTTGCCTGCAGCTACATCCTCTGATAATTAGATTTCCGACAAAGAAGGCACAGAATTTTTACTTGGCAGTGGTTACTGGCAAAAGAAAATGAAGTTGACAGCATTCGCTTCCTTCCCAATTTCCTGTTTGTCATCACTGTGCACACTTTGTACACCCTTGTCCTCCCTACAATTCTTAATGTTCAGCAACTGTTATTAAAAAGAGACACCTGCAGGGATCAATTTTCAAACCAGACGATAATCAGAGTGTAAAGAAAAGATATTATTATAACATGTCTAATTCCTGAAGCCACGTTGGTGTACTCTCTGCAGCTGCTTAATTGCTAGGCTTTAAGGATTGGACCCCCACTAGGAGCCTTAAGCTTTAGGGGAGGACAGAGCAATTCAAGGCCTAAGGAAGATTTCTGCATCTGTATTTTTCAAGCTGCTAATCATGTAGAAGTTCCTTGAATGACTTTTATAATCGAGTGTTAAAGTCTGCCACATCGCACGTATTAGCATTGAATTGGCCTTTCACGCAGAATACAGCATGAACTTTCAACTCTTATCAGATCATTTATTTCTGCTTTAACAAAAACAGAAGTTGCTGGAAAAGCTCAGCAGGTCTGGCAGCATCTGTGAAGAGAAATCAAAAAGTTAATATTTCAGGTCTGGTGATCCTTCCTAGGAAAAGTAGCTACCACCAGTTCTGGGGAAGGGTCACCAGACCTGAAACGTTAACTTTGATTTCTCTTCACAGATGCTGCCAGACCTGCTGAACTTTCCCAGCAACCTCAGTTTTTGTTACTGATTTACAGCATCCACAGTTCTTTTGTATTTTATTTGCTTTAGTTTTGTTCTAGTTCTCAGATATACCATTAGGGGGAGGTAGAGAGCAAAGGTGAGGAATTAAAGTTTGACAACAAGTTGCTAAGCAAGTTCCGGCAAGGGTGCACTCTGGGTTACTTAGCAACTGGTTACTGTAGAATTGGCAGAAGGATGGAAGATTGCTTGCTAACTTCCTCAGATGAAAAATGGTTCATGATGCAGAGGGAAAAAAGAAAATAACAGGGTTGAAGCTGTATGATAACACTTCATAAAGCTTGACCTAATTTCTAAGAGAGGCATTTGACAGATATGGTGCCCAACTAGGGAAGAGAACAAGGGTATTCTAAGGGCAGACTTCTGAAAATAACTACAGCTATTAGTATTTTTAGTCTCCAGAATGATAGAGTGCAAAAGGGTACCAAAAATTAAACACATTTACAGTGTACTGTTCAATCAACTAATTCACTTGCTTTTGCTGTAATAAATTAGGTTGGTTATTAAAGGAAAGTCACCTTTTTTTAAATTAAGAAGGAATACAAAGTCATTGTAATTAAGTAATAAAACCTTTTTAGTGGAAATGTAACAATAGTTCAAGCACATTATTTAAGCTATTTAGAAAAATACATCAATTTAATTCCATTGTCTCCATGCAAACATAGTCTGCCATGTCACATAATTGTATACTTTTAAAACAAATCTAACTGCTATAAAAAAAATCAGTAGTGATTATGCCACCTTATCACAAAGAACTGTAATGTAGAATTTATCTTCAACTGCTGGATATTGGAAGTCCCTTGCTGTATCACTATAGCCCTGTAATTCTTTTCCTTTCAATTGTTCCCTTTGAAAGTTGCTATTGTAATTTCAACAATCCCCCTTTGCAGGTAATGCATTCCAGATTACAACTTGCTATGCAACAAATTGTTTCCTGAAGTTATCTTTAATTGTACTTGAGCAACATCAAGGAGGGAGGGTCAGTGACTGGACTCTGTTAGGATGCAGATACTGAGCTAGATGTATGGATTAACAAAGAAAGGACAAAATCAGTGTATTTTGGGGTCAGTGAAAGTTGTGGGAACATTGAAGAAAATAGCTGAAGAAATTGAAATCATATGGCCATCTGTCACAGAGTGAAAGAAGAAATATGGCGAGTTGGGAAAAAGCTGCTACAAAAAAGAGGAAGGCCTAAGATTAATGTAGTGGTGGGAAATTTAAATGTAGCAGTATTGGACGAGGAACAGGAGACCAATAGGACAAGATGATCAACTGGTATTGTGGCGACCCCAAGAAAAATGGAAGAAGCTCAAAGAAGTTACCTTAGTTTAGAACAGGATCTTGACTAGATGGGCCAATGGGCTGAGAAGTGGCAGATGGAGTTTAATTTAGATAAATGTGAGGTGCTGCATTTTGGGAAAGCAAATCTTAGCGAGATTTATACATGTAATGGTAAGGTTCTAGGGATTGTTGCTGCACAAAGAGACCTTGGAATGTAGGTTCATAGCTCCTTGCAAGTGGAGTCGCAGGTAGATAGGACAGTGAAGAAGGCATTTAGTATGCTTTCCTTTATTGGTCAGAGTATTGAGTACAGGAGTTGGGAGGTCATGTTGCAGCTGTACAGGACATTGGTTAGGCCACTGTTGGAATATTGCATGCAATTCTGGTCTCCTTCCTATCGGAAAGATGTGAAACGTGAAAGGGTTCAGAAGAGATTTACAAGGATGTTGCCAGGGTTGGAGGATTTGAGCCATAGGGAGAGGCTGAACAGGCCACCCTATAGCGGTGGCACAGTGGTTAGCACTGCTGCCTCACAGCGCCTGAGACCCGGGTTCAATTCCCGCCTCAGGCGACTGACTGTGTGGACTGTAATGTAATCTAATGTAATCTAATGTAATCTAATCTAATCTAAAGTCTGGGGCTGTTTTCCCTGAGGGGTGACCTTATAGACGTTTACAAAATATGAGGGTCATGGATGGGATAAATAGACAAAGTCTTTTCCCTAGGGTGGGCAAGTCCAGAACTAGAGGGCATAGGTTTCGGGTGAGAGGGGAAAGATATAAAAGGGACCTAAGGGCCAACCTTTTCACACAGAGGGTGGTACATGTATGGAATGAGCTGCCAGAGGAAGTGGTGGAGCTGGTACAAATGCAACATGAGTATATGAATAAGAAGAGTTTCAAGTGATATGGGCCAGTTGCTGGCAGATGGGACTAGACTGGAATGAGCTGCCAGAGGAAGTGGTGGAGGCTGGTACAAATGCAACATGAGTATATGAATAAGAAGAGTTTCAAGTGATATGGGCCAGTTGCTGGCAGATGGGACTAGACTGGGTTGGAGTATCTGGTTGGCATAGATGGGTTGGACCGAAGAGTCTGTTTCCATGCTGTACATCTCTATGACTCTGTGACTCCAAGTTACCTCTTGTTATTTTGCCAATCATCTTAAATCTGTCCCTTCCTGCTAATCCTTATGTCACTGGAAACAGTTTCTTTTCACTTACTGTATCAAAACCATTCAAGATTTCGATTAGATTAGATTAGATTAGATTCCATACAGTGTGAAAATAGGCCCTTCGGCCCAACAAGTTCACACTGACCCTCCGACGAGCAACCCAACCAGAACCATTCCCCTATATCTACCCCTGACTAATGCACCTAACACTACGGGCAATTTAGCACTTCTATCAAAAATCTTCTCAAACTTCTCTGCTCTCAGTAAAACAACCTCAGCTTCTTTAATCACTCTAAGTGATTGTAGCTTCTTACCCCTTGTACCATTTTAATGAATCTCTTTGGCACCCTCTCCAAGTCCTTGACATCCTTCCTCAAATGTGATGGCCCAAAGTGAGCAGAATAGTTGCGGTCCAACCATTGAATCATGGAATCCCTATAAAATCAGACCATTTGGCCCCTCGAGTCCACACCTACACTCTGGAAAGTGACCCAACCCCCCTACCCTATCCCTGTAATCCTCCATTTCTCATAGCTAACCCACCTAGCCTCCACATCCCTGGACATTATGGGCAATTTAACAAGGCCAGTCCACCTAACCTGCACATCTTTGGACTGTGGGAGGAAACCAGAACACCCAGATGAAACCCATGCAGACATGGGGAAAATGTACACACTCCACATAGACAGTTGCCTGATGCTGGAATTAGAAACCTGGCACTATGAGGCAACAATACTAACCACTGAGCCAGCATATTGCCATAGTGCTTTAATGATTTAACGTAACTTCCTTTCTTTTATGCTCAATTCTTCTATTAATGAAGCCAAAGATCTTTTGTTTGCAGATATACCAATATATAAAAATATTGTGACACATTCTTTTTTTGAATTTGGAGTTGCCAGTGTTGGACTGGGGTGTACAAAGTTAAAAATCACACAACACCAAGTTATAGTCCAACAGGTTTAATTGGAAGCACACTAGCTTTCGGAGCGTCGCTGAAAGAGCGGCTCTCCAAAAACTAGTGGGCTTCCAATTAAACCTGTTGGACTATAATCTGGTGTTGTGTGATTTTTATCTTTATTTGAAGATATCATTCAAGGATTATTGATAAGTTTAAAACAATTAAACTGTCTATTTCTTTTGAGAAGCACATGAAAACAGTCACTTTTCAAAAGTGATTAACTTAGTTTTGTCATGTGTTACAACATGTAGGTCAGAAAAGCAAAAGCCTTTCTTATCCTGCGTTATTCTGACAGCTAAAAATACTGAAGTTGAATAGCTTCAGTTATTTAGGGATATCTCTGCTCTCAAGACCTGATGTTCTTATTATCTTCTCCAAGTTGAACATCTTTCCTGTCCACTTTTTATTTTAATTTCTAGGATTGAGAATATATTGGAACCTGGCCTTTATGACAAATGGCACTCATTTTTTTTTGAGTACATGTTCTGGAGGTTTTGATGATAGAGGTGGTAAGAAAATGTCTCATATAAGCAAGAGGGATGGATTCACAATCCAAAGGCAGCAAGATAGATAGCTGTGAGGGTCTAGGTGAGGCCTAAAGGCAGGAAGCGGTGAGGACTGCAGATGCTGGAGATCAGAGTTGAGAGTGTTTTGCTGGAAAAGCACAGCATCCAAGGCGCAGGAGAGTTGACATTTTGGGCAAAAGCCCTTCATCAGGAATGAGGCTGGAGCCTTGGGGGTGGAGAGATAAATGGGAGAGGGATGAGGCTGGGGAGAAGGTAGCTGAGAGTGCGATAGGTGGACGGAGGGCAGGTAAAGGTGATAGGTCAGAAAGGAGGGTGGAGTGGATAGGTGGGAAGGAAGATTGACAGGTGGGACATGTCCTGAGGGCGGTGCTGAGCTGGAAGATTGGAACTGGGGTAATGTGGGGGGAGGGGAAATGAGGAAACTAGTGAAGTCCACACTGATGCCCTGATGTTGAAGGGTTCCAAGGCAGAAGATGAGGTGTTCCTCCTCCAGGCATCAGGTGGTGAGGGAGTGGGGATGGAGGAGACCCAGGCCCTGCATATTTCAGCGGAGTGGGAGGGGGAGTTGAAATGTTCAGCCACGGGGCAGTGGGGTTGGTTGGTGCGGGTGTCCCAGAGGTGTTCTCTAAAGCGCTCTGTAAGAAGGCGTTCAGTCTCCCCAATGTAGAAGAGACCACATCAGGAGCAACGGATACAATAAATGACATGTGTGGAAGTGCAGGTGAAACTTTGATGGATGTGGAAGGCTCCTTTGGGGCCTTGGACAGAGGTAACCTTATATGATTAGTGAAGGTCAGTGAACTAAACTTCAAGTGTTACATTGCACCTTCTGAACAGTAATATAGTGATTGGAACCAAGTGGATCTTATTGACTATGCGATCCTTGATTTGGGTTGTTAACCTGGGCCAGGAAGTCCCGGCTGACCAATACAACAGAGGATTCAGAATTTCCTCAGTTCAGGGACTGACTCCGAGTCAGCCAGTATATTGTGCACATGTAAATAAAGGGTGACTTGGTGATGGGATATCGGCTTCTGTGCAGTTATTTCAGGGGACAAAGTTTGGTGCTGGAATCATGGAAGTAGCGAGGTTGATGTGAGGTCAGGTCCTTTGACTTACAAAGTTTGGGTAATAAGGTGGTCCTGAACAAACATGTGGATCACCTGAAAGCTGCTACTTTGCAAATTGGGCAGGAGCAAAACCTGTCCGGCCCCTCAGAACAGCCAGAAGGTCTGTCAGAAACCATGGGTTCTCCGCTATGTCTAATGTTGAGGAAACCTCAGAGTCCAAGATGGATGCAGCCTGAATACCAGAAGAAGAGGAGGAAACTCTCCTGAGACGCTCTGGACGCAAAAGACGGAATACGGTCCAGTCCACACCGCCTGTGTCGGAGCCCAAGTCAGAGCAACTGGACCTGGGGTGAAAATATCAAAGGAAAAGCAAAATCGAATATCAAATATCAAGCTAAAGACCAGGCCTACATCCCCGGACTTAATGGGGGAAGGATGTAGTGATTGGAACCAGGCGGCTCTCATTGACTATGAGATTCTGGATTGGGATTGTTAACCTGGGCCAATCAGGACTGACTCAGGCCAGTGCACTATGCACATGTAAACAAGGAGGACTTGTCCACCCTGTTCAGGGAGGCTAACCAGAGAGTGACAATGAAGATACAGTGCTTGACTTCACACTTGCCTCCACAAGCTCAGACACTGATGCTGTGTGTATCAAGCAAGTTTAGTTCAGAGGGATTGCAGAAGTGCAGATGTAGCAGTGTGCGCATCTTCCAGATCTGTGATTCATTGAGGCAACCCACTAAAGAACACTGATGGTTCTGCATAATGAAATGCTTGAAGCATTGAGAAGCTTACTCGAAATTCAAAGAGCAAAGAGAAATATTGAACTATGGACAAAGTTTGGAGCTCGTCTTTTCAGGTATGGCAGTGTTGATGATTACCAGCAGCAGACGTTTCGATCAATATATGATAATAGTGTTTGATAAGCATTATTGTAGTTTCCAGTGCAGCACAGGTGGTTTCTACCCAATATCTGGCTGCTTCAATGGATACTCAGACTGAAGTAAATTTCGGTTACTACCATACCATGTTAGACTACTGCTGTTGTGACTGTAGATTAGTGAACACAAAAGAGCTTGCAGAGTGCACATCAATCCTGTAATCTGTCTGCCAAATGGCTACTGATAGTTCTGAGATGCCATCTTAGGGGAGTGGCCATGCCTTTGGATCACAATCCTGCTTTCCTTCAGGAAGACAATATTCATACTCCTTTTTGTACTGCCATGCAGTGTCCTAGCTGCATCTGACAATCAATCATCCCAGACTGCTGCTGCCTTTTCTGAGATGGTGCAGTTTAGAGATGACCTTTCTAGCATGGAATTACTCAAGGGTGTCTTGGAAGACCATCTACAGACTGGTCAATAAACATGATGATTCACCAGCTGTAGCTACTGAGATAGCACAAAATAGGGGCACTAGATTAGGTAAATCTAATGGAAGATAGGCACAAAGGAATTGCAGAATCGTGATGAGTTGACTTTTGTATGTAATTCATTGGTAAGTTTGTTTTGGAATGGTATTTTGTTTCCAGTTTTTACATTTGCTTTGTAACAATGTGATGTTGTAATGGTCAGTGACAAAGAGAAGGTAATAAATAAGAATCAAACCATAGAATGCCAGAGAAATTCAGCAAGTCTGTCAGCAGCTGTAGAGAGAGAAACAGAGTTTACATTTCAAATCTGGTATGACTCTTCGTCAGAACTTGTGAATGAGAATGTTTGTAAATAAAGAGCTAAGTTTGTACTTCATTTGAATTATTTCTCCTTTTCACACTTTCATTTATACCCATTTTACATCTCTATTACTCTTTCACCACAGTTATCAACCCTTATGTCGTTTAGTCTGGACTCCCTCGCCAACTGTTCCGCTTGCTCCTCCTTCCCTTTTATAACAGCATAGAAACCACAATTTTCCAACTAGTTTGAAGAATTATATCAGACTCAAGTGGATACTGGCACACCTGCTGCATTTGTTAGTTATATTTCGGATTTCCAGAACCTGCTGTATTTTACTTTCAATTCCAACTATCTTTGTCATATTTGGTTTTGTGATACCAGCCATTAGCAGCTTGTGGCTCGGGTAATTTGATACCACCAACTGAGTCCTAACAAGATATTGGCATAACGGTATTGCCACTACGCTCAAACTGATGGTCTGAGGCTAAGTGCTTAAATCCCGCAATGGCAGCTGGTGGAATTTAAATTTAACAAAAAAATCTGGAATCTAAAACGCTAATATCAGTATTGATAACCATGAAACTCTCATTGATTTTTGCAAACATTTATTTGATTCACTAATGTCTTTTAGGGAAGAAAATTTACAGTCCTTACCTGGTTTGGTCTGGTCTAGATGTGATTTTGACCAGCAGCATTGTGGTTGATTCAATCTGCCCTCTGATTTAGGAAGTCATTCAAGGCGAGGGAAAATAGGGATAGACAACAAGTGTTACCTGGGGGCTCTTATAGTGTAGTGGAAGTGACCCTACCTCTGGGGCTAGCAGGTCTGGGCTCAAATCCCACCAGCTCCAGAGGTATGTCAGGTTGGTTGAAAATAAAATACTGCCATTGTCAGTAACACCACATTCCATGAGAGAATAAAAAGTTCCTTAAACAAGATGTGGTTTATTGCATGATAGCAATCGGGTACAAGTTACATTCGTAAAAATAAACATCATCAGTAAGACTACATGAAGACGTATGTATATAGGTTTGCACTCCACGAGGTCATAAATTGTTTTGTCTTATCCCTCCACAAACCCGTACGATACCTCACAATGGGTGAACTTTAATATGGTGTCCAACATTAAACCTTTCAGAACTATGGTACAACAATCTGCAGCTCCAGCCTGGAAGATGCCCAACATGTAAAAGTTGATTGGCACAATCCCCTTTCCAGCCATTGGCAATGAGGCCATTGCTTTGCTCTGAGACTACAATTGTGGCTGCAGAAACTAGCAGGTAATATCTTTAACTGACATGCAGCCACTGCACATGGTATTCTGAGATGATGCTCAGCTAGAAGAATTGCTCCCTGAAAGTCTGAATTGTGGATAACGTCTTCTCATTTTCCTTTCTCACTCTCTTATCCCTCCATCAGCTCAACATTCGCTGCGTGGGTCTCTAATCATTTTTCAAATCATACGATATTCCAGGAGAATGCCTGCTAATGTTTGGGAGTAACTGGTCTCTGAAGAAGCCTTGAAGGTCAGCAAAATATCCTTCAGCACTTGTCACACTACTCCCTACATACTTTGTAAACTGAATCAACTGTGGAGAGCAGCGAATGCAAGCAGTAGAAATCAATCAGCAACTAAGCTGTACTAGTTGCTTATCCCTTTGAAGAGAACTGGTGAAGGGATCTTTCTGTTGTTGAATGTGTGTTGAATTGTGAATAATTAAGAAATGGTCGTGGCTGGAGCTTAGTGTTCCACTGATGTGGGTTGACATCTTAATCTGTTTGCTCTGTAGACTGCTAACAGACACTCCTTGTGGTGCCCTAGTAGAGGCAACAATATGCATTTACCCTAAAACGCTATACTATAACTCTACATTATTGAATCTTGTGACATTGTACTTGCAGAGTTATGTGCAGCTTTTGTCCCCTTACAAGGGGCAAGAGTATAATTTTGGCAGAGAGTGCAGTGGGATTCATCAGACTAATTCTCAGAATGCTGTGACTGTTTCATAAGGCGTGATTGAGCACTGTGTTATTTACAATTTAGAAGTATTAGATGTGATTTGATTAAAAATAACAGCATATTTTAAGAAAATAGTTGCAGAAGGGCTGTTTCCTGTCATTTTAAGTCTGACACGAGGAACATAGAACATAGAATATTACAGCACTGTACAAGTCCTTCAGCCCTTGATGTTGCGCCAATCTGTGGAGCAAATCTGAAGCCTATCTAACCTACACTATTGCATTTTCATCCATATATTTATCTAATGACCATTTAAGTGCCTTAAAGTTGGTGAGTCTACTACTGTTGCAGGCAGGGCAAAGGATTTCTTTACTTAGACATAGTCAGTCTTGGAATTGTCTACCCAGAGGGCTGTGGAAACACAGATTTTGAGATTGCTTGGAATAGAGATTGATAGAATTATGGATACAAATGACATCAAGGGGCTGAATAGCCTACTCTTGATCCTCTGCTGTCATACTGTCTGAAGGCCTAATGGTACTAATCATACCCAAAGAAAACAAGCATGAACAAGTTCAATTTCTCAAGTAATAGAAATATTTAAAATTAGTGATGATTGAAGTAACATACCTTTCAAACCCTTCAGTTGCTTGATTTGTTTTTGCTCATAAATGCTGATAAGTAATTTGCCCTTAAGTACATTCCACATGGACTCATATAAGATACTTATTGTCATCACAGATGCTGTTCACAGGCTTTTCCATTAAGCAGCAGCTCACATAAAAAAATTCTGACAATAGCTTTCATCTTAACTTAATAACTTGTGCAAAACAGACTGCTGGTATCAGTTGACATTGATATCTGCTCAGAGAGGCACAGGGACATAAGATTCCAGTTTCACTACTGACACTATTGACACTAACTACCGGCCAACAGAAATAGTTCTGCATTTGTGTGCTCATATGTATCTAAAGCCAACATTGATGTCCAAAACCAGGCCGTGCCATTCATGGATCTTTGTCCAAATGTGAAGATAGAATTATACCTCAGCTTGTGCTTGTGCAAAGGTGAAGGTAAAAATGAACTGCTTTCTCAAATTTGATTTGTTTTCATGATTTACATGACACAGATTAGATCAAAATTAAAATTGTTTTGCATTGATTTCAATTGTGTGGTGTATCAGGTATATAAGAATCTCGACTATATTGAAACAATTTGGAGTCACTTTATCTTGGATTGTTGTTATAGCTTTTTGTTTTATAATTAGGTCATATACCAAACGTGCTGGCGAATTAACTTGGTTATTCAACTGAGGAGAAGGGCATTATCATTCCAGTAATGATTTTGCTTTTCACAGGCTGTATACAATATTGATTCAGAGGTTATTCAGTTTCAAAAGACAGAGGAAAAACAGCCTATTTGTTAGGATAATGATCTGGTTTTCACATTGAAATTAGTTGCCAATTCGTTGACAGGAGCATTGGTCAATGCAACAGATGAAGGATTTGATTTTATGGTAAATCTTGAGTCTTGTACAAGTTGGAAATTGAAAGTAACCCTTTTGAAATCATTTTCAGAATTATTAATTCTTAGATGTGGGATTCAAAATTCCATTAGCTTGGTCCTGTAAGGGTTCAGAGCTGAAAATGTGTTGCTGGAAAAGCGCAGCAGGTCAGGCAAACTTTCCTCATTCCTGAAGAAGGGCTTATGCCCGAAACGTCAATTCTCCTGTTCCCTGGATGCTGCCTGACCTGCTGCGCTTTTCCAGCAACACATTTTCAGCTCTGATCTCCAGCATCTGCAGACCTCACTTTCTCCTGTAAGGGTTCACCCAATTTTACCTTTTCTTTGTTCTGGCAGATGTAGGGTTATTGAATTTTCAATCACTCATACTTATTATGCAGTATCACAAAACTTTAATATATCCTTTGCACTGAACAGTTTCATTAATGTGCGCTGAAATGTGGTTCCTTTTCTGTCTCTAAGACTAGTCAACATTCAACCCATAGGAACAAATCATGTATTCACACCTAAGCACCTAAAACAGTTGTTACAATATATATCCTACTGATCTCAGCCAAATCTATGTAATACAACCCATTGTGTTTAATCATTGCCTGTCTCAAAGTATACCAGTGTATAATGATTACTGCAGAATTAAAATAATTAAATGTTATATTTTACATATTATTGATGTTTGACTCCTATAGTTTCTACATAAACTAGCTTGACACCAGGACTTCTACTTTTAAATTACTGCTAATATTCAAGTAACGGTTAATCTCATGTGAAAGCCTAACTTGTCCCTTGACTTTTAATTAAAAAACTGCAAAATCTATGTACTTACCACCCAGTATCATTTTGTCCTTTTGTAAACCTACTGAAAAGAATCGTAAAACACTGTACCTTTGAAGGTAATTGTTCAGCTCCTTGTGTCTGTGCACATACCTTTGGCTCTATTTGCTCTATGTTTGGGTAAGGTTTGGCAGGAATAGTCTCCAATCTGTCAGCTCTGTGGTATCAAGTTGAGGGAAAAGGATGCATTTCAACCTCTCTAAAATGTCACTTGTGTAAAAGTCGAGTTTTAAGACTAACCTTTCGGCCAAAAGTAAAATGGGAGGAGGGGGCAGGTGGCGCAGAGGTAGATGGGGAATGAGTGTAGTATGACTTTTACCCAGGTATATAAGATAGAACTCAAAATTACAAACAAATGCAGTTGACCTGTGAGTTGTTGGGAAAAAAGTTAAGGTGTCAGATGGAAACCATTTCTCAAAATAATTGTATTTTTCTCTTTTGCAATGTTAAATCTTGTTTATATTACCAATGAATTGTTGTATTGCATGTCAATAGGATAATGGAAGGACAATCACTCACCAGTGATTACAAACTATTTACCTTTTGGATTTTAGAATACTACCAACTGTGTTTAAACAAGCTAAGAGATAAAGTTCTGTCATAAATTCCAATCATGAGTAGGACATTAGCTAATTCTTCCAATCCCATAAAAATACCTCAGTCACTGGTCAGTCCTGAGTTAATTCGTCTATCTGAAATGTTACAATTGATTTCAGTCCTTCAAAAATGAAAAGGGAGTAAAACAGAAACACATTGTCCAGTGTTACATTTAGTGAACTTTGCTACAAGCTGTGACGCTCAGCTTTCTCTTCCAGTCAAAAGGTCATGGTTTAAACCCTGCTATCTAGTCCTAACATGAGTACCTATGAAGTATCAAGACTGATAATTGCAGTGTTGAGAGAGCGTAACATTTTTACCACACCCTATAAGGCACGGTTTTGTCTTTTATGGCAGACAGAAATTCCATGGGAACACCATGGGAACATACATAAATCTGGGTGAGATGGTCTTAGGAGGTTTGGTACAAATGCAAGGGCCAAATAGCCTTTTCTGCACTGCAGGAATTCTATGATTCCATGAGTTGTCCCACTATGCAGCCTTTGAAAGGTTATCAGTTGCAATGGCCTCTTAGCATGGTGTTCGGCCGTCTGGGCTTCCTGGCTGACAGGATAGGCTAATGGCAGTCGTGAAGAGGCAGGGACAAGACTGGCAGCATTGGCATTCAGATATTCCTGCTCTGTGATGTTTATCATAGTACATAGGATTTCAGACATCATTTTTAACATATCAAATGTGTTCCTTTATTCAGTCTTGAAAAATACACTTAAGAGACACTGGAGAGTGTTTAACAGCTGTTAAACCACACTCCAGCAAGGAATCAGTGTTATAGGAAAAAATTGGAGTGGGGAGAAAATACTAATAGAAATAATAGATACATATACAATTAAACTAATTCCATTACAGTCTCTGGAATCCATTTGTAGTGGACGTGAACAGTAAAGTTTCCAAATGTGTCAAAATTAATTCATGCTTTGTTGGATATCATGATCAGGAATGTCAGTTGATCTGCAAATTTCTTTGATTAAATTATCTATAATTGCAGGAAATGAAAGTGAATTAGCCCTACCATGTCTCTATCAGGAATCATTTTTCTCCCTATGGTGTTAATCAAACGATGCATGTTTATCTTTCAGAGATTTTCATCTGCATCTGTAAGCAGTAATTTGTGGTTTGTCATCTCATGGTTTCACAATACGTATCTGACACGGGAAGTCAAGATGAGAAAAAAAACCTAACAAACAGCTACGTGAGTGGACTTTTAAAGATTTTGAAGAACTAAAACCAACAAACAGAACATCTGGTTACTTATCTTTTTTTGTGGGATGTGCTTTGTGCAATTGCAAATTGTGTTTATCTAATAACAATTACAAAATTTCAAAAGTGGAGAAGTAATTGGGATTGTTAAAGCTGCTTATACAAATCTCTATCCTTTCTCTTTTAGCTATGATGACAGTCATAACAGTCTTTTCCATAGCTACAGCAGGTACAGGCTACTCCAGATAAAAATCAAGGAAGGTTGCATGACTCCATTAAACAGGCTTACTTTCAACTGTGCCTGAAAGGTAATATAGTGAAATGCTGGGAAAGTTTGATGAGACATTCTGGGCTAATAATATATATATACTATGAGAATCCTCTCACATTGGCAGATCGCTGACAAAGATAGCATTTCTATTCACGTTGAGTTGATAAACTGCTTCAATCCAGCTATTTGTTCAGAGAAGCCACCAGGATAATTGCATTGCTGTTGAAAGAAGGTTCAAAAGGTCATTGCACGATAATATCCCAGCGATGTGGAGAAGAGCAAGGCAGTTATTCATCAGCATTCTATTGTTTCACTACTTTTCTGCATATGAGAGCCCATTTATACATGAAAGTGAATGTTGAAGAAAACTGCCACTTAATGAGGTGTTATTTGGGCATAGATAAAAGCTAGAGACCAGAATAGAAATGTTAGCTAATGCCTTGATTCTTTCTGGTTATTGGTGCAGGTTCTGACTTATGATTACATTGGTATTGTATTGATCTGACTATTCACATTGGGTGCTTTATCTTTTGTTGAAATGTGGAATGTCTATGCATACAACAAGGACTATCCTTCAAAGGTACCTACCTATTTCTGAGGAGCTTTGGACATCTCAAGATGATGAAAGTTGTTGCATTATTATATGTTCTTTCTTTCTTTGTTCTTGCGAACATTTGTAAAGTTTGGAAAAGTGACGCTATTTCTTACACAAAAATGAAGAGTAATGAGCAAGTGTGCTATCTATGACAACTTGTCTTTTTTCAGAAGACTTTTCAGACACCTGAAGAGTTGCATTTATAATGATTAACATACTTAAACTTCACAATGTCATAGCATGTAAAGATTTTTGTCGAAAGTGTGGTACTGAAAAGGCAGCATCCAAGGAGCAGGAAAATTAACATTTTGGGTAAAAGCCCTTCATCAGGAATGAGGCTGGGAGCCTCGGGGGTGGAGAGATAAATGGGAGGGGGTGGGGCTGGGGGGGAAGGTAGCTGAGAGTGCGATAGGTGGATGGAGGTGGGGGTAAAGGCGATAGGTTGGAGGGGAGGGTGGAGCGGATGGGTGGGAAGGAAGATGGACAGATAGAATGGGTCATGAGGGCAGTGCTGAGCTGGAAGATTGGAACTGGTTTAAGGTGGGGGGATGGGAAATGAGGAAACTGGTGAAATCCACATTGATGTTATGGGGTTAGAAGGTCCCAAGGCAAAAATGAGGCTTTCTTCCTCCAGGTGTCAGGTGGTGAGGGAGCGGCGATGGAGGAGGCCCAGGACCTGCATGTTTTCGGCAGAGTGAGAGGGAGAGTTGAAGTGTTCAGCCACGGGGTGGTGGGGTTGGTTTGTGCAGGGATCCTGGAGATGTTCTCTGAAGCGCTTTGCGAGTAGGCATCCTGTCTCCCCAGTGTAGAGGAGACCGCGTTAGGAGCAACGGATATAGTAAATGACGTGTGGAAGTGCAGATGAAACTTTGATGGATGTGGAAGACTCCTTTGGGGCCTTTGAAGGAAGTGAGAGAGGAGGTGTGGGCACTAGTTTTGCAATTCCTGCAGTGGCAGGGGAAGATCCCGGACGTGGAGGGTGGGTTGTGGGGGCCTTGGACCTGATGAGGTAGTTGCGGAGGGAATGGTCTTTGTGGAAAGCGGTTGGGGTGGGGAAGGAAATATATCTCTGGTGGTGAGGTCTGTTTGTAGTTGGCAGAAATGGCAGAGTATGATGCGATATATATGAAGGTTGGTGGGGCTGGAAGGTGAAGACGGGGGCATTCTGTCCTTGTTGCAGTTGGAGGGGTGGAGTTTGAGGGTGGAGGTGCAACATCAACCAAGTGGGAGGTGAAATTGCAGTCTTTAAAGAAGGAGGCCGTATGGTGTGTTCTGTGGTAGAACTGGTCTTCCTGGGAGCAGATGCGGCGGAGGTGGAGGATTTGGGAATAAGGATAGCACTTTTACAGGAGACAGAGTAGGAGGAGGTGTAATCCAGGTAGTTGTGGGAGTCGGTGGGTTTGTAGAAAATGTCAATGTTGAGTCGGTCGCCGTTGATGGAGATGGAGAGGTCCAGGAATGGGAGAGAGTTGTCTGAGATGGTCCAGGTAAATTTAAGGTTGGAATAGAATGTATTGGTGAATTTGATAAACTGTTCAACCTCTTCATGGGAGCACGAGGTAGCGCCGATGCAGTCATCAATGTAAAGGAGGAAAAGGTGGGGCATGGTGCCGGTGTAACTGTGGAAGATAGACTGTTCCACGTAGCCAACAAAGACACAAGCATAGCTGGTTCCATGCGGGTGTCCATGGCTATCCCTTTCATCTGGAGGAAGTGGGAGGATTCAAAGGAGAAATTATTGAGAGTGAGGACCAGTTCAGCCAAGCTTATGAGAGTTTCAGTGGAAGGATACTGGTTGGGACATCAGGAGAGGAAGAAACAGAGGGCTTGGAGGCCCTGGTCATGGTGGATGGAGATGTACAGGGACTGGATATCCATGGTGAAGATGAGGCGCTGGGTCCCAGGGAAACTAAAGTCTTGGAGGAGGTGGAGAGCATGAGTGGTGTCCTGAACGTATGTGGAGAGTTCCTAGACCTGGGGGATAGAATAGTATCGAGGTATGTGGAGATGAGTTTGGTTGGGGCAGGAGCAGGCTGAGACAACGGGTCGGCTGGGGCAGTCAGACTTATGGATCTTGCATAGGAGGTCGAACCGGGCAGTGCGGGGTTCCTGAACTATGAGGTTGGAAGCTGTGGGTGGGAGATCCCCTGACTTAATAAAGTTGTGTATGGTCTGGGAGATGATGGTTTGGTGATAGGAGGTGAGGTCGTGGTCGAGGGGTGGTAGGAAAAGGTGACTTCAAGTTGGCGCCTGGCTTCAGCAGTGTAGAGGTCATTGCGCAAAACTACCAGTGCATCCCCCTTGTCCTCTGGTTTGATGGTGAGGTTGAGGTTGGAGCGGAGGGAGTGGAGGGCTGCGCGTTGTGAGGGTGAGAGGTTGGAGTGGGTGATAGGAGTGGACAGGTTGAGGTGGTCAATGTCCCGGCGACATTTGGAAATAAAGAGATTGAGGGCGGGTAACAGACAGGCACGGGATGTTGGAGGTGTGGATGGTGTGTGTTGGAGGTGGGCGAAGGGATCCTCAGAAGGTGGGCGGGAGTCTGGATGGAAAAAGTACGTTCGGAGGCGGAGGCGGCGGAAGAAGTGTTTGATGTCACAACGTGCGTTGAATTCATTGATCTGGGAGTAGAGAGGGATGACGGTAAGGCCTTTCCTGAGGAGTGATCGTTTGTCCTCAGTGAACTGGGAGGTCTGGGGAGCTGGTGGAAACTCGGCAGGGCTGGGAGCTAGGACATTGTTTTGGGCTGGAGCTGAGACTTGGGGAGGACACTGTAACTGGAGTGGGTGTGGAAGTGGGGGGAACAGGGGTGACATCATTAATGGAAGTGACACACAGCCTGGGCATCAGGGGGGCGGAGGTGGTGACTGTGGGATCCACAGGGGGCTTGTTGGCGATGTTCAGGTGAGTGGCATCAGTGGGGGCGGAAGTGGTTGTGATGATGGTGGCTGCAGAAGTGCAAAAGTCATAACACATAGCGTAGGTGATGAACGTTTATAAAAGATGTAAAGACTTTTGCAACATTCAGAGTGAACTAATATTGAATCACCAAATCTTTATTGTAGACTAGCCTAAAGCATAAGGAAAGTGATTTAAAATCCCCATCAGGGCCCAACCAAAAAGCACCTAACTGCAATTGCAAGGTGAAACACATTTTGAATTGGAAATTTCAAAGAGTTCCATTTAATATCCGAATATAAATTCCATTGTAGTTTAGTACTTGATGAGAAGCACAAATGTTATCTTTATGCACACTTAGCATCGAATTGCTGAAATCATGAGCTTTTTCTGTTCTCTACAAGGAATTGAGATATTTTTCTGGCATTTAATCTTCAGATTTATGAGAACCTCAGGTACAAATCCAAATTCGTTGGGAAGACATCCAATTTGAAAATCTAAATGACCCTATCTCAACAAGATCAAAATGAATGGTGTAGGTTCTGCCATGTACATCTTGCTCTTGAAGAGGGACTGTAGAAATTCTAACCTCAAATGATTAGAAGATTTCTGTTTTTATAAAATTACTGCCAAAAGTAAACATCTCTACAGATTCTACTCTATACAGTTATGCATTCACGTTGCAATTATCTGCTCAGGTACAGATCATACTTAATGGAATTATGATATTAATAGCCCTTTCCTCTCTTCTGCAACGGTTATACTTTGTTCTTTATAAAAATAATATGTTTGCTATCAGAATTGTTTTATAAAAATTGCATTAAAGGAAATAAGCTATCTGAGCACGGACTTGCGTTATCTGCTTCTAAATTATATTGAAATATGGTTGAACCTTATTACTGTAACTCATTAAAACTATTGATCAAAGGAGTCGGGTGAAAGAGAGGGCAAGAAGAATTGGGAAGCATTGAGAGAGATTATGCTTTTTTTTGTTATACAGCTCCAACTTGTACCTCATATGAAGACCAAAAGGAACAGGACCACCAACACCAGCAGAACACTAGTATCAGCTGCATTCTCCTGAGCCAAATGCCACTTTAAGGGGCAAAGGAGAGGAACTCGAGATCCGGTACAAAGAAGGTGAGGCCTCCAACACAGTATCTGGGGTAAAGGATCAACTCACTTAATATTGAGAAGCTCCAAAGCCTCAGGAGGTACAGACTCTCACAGTAGATCACTGCTGACATCTGCAGCCTCCTGCAGCAAGACCTACTCCGTGTGGAGCAGCTGGGTATGCACTGCCAGTGCCCTCTGAGATGCCTGCAATTGGAGGCCAACCTCACAGGGCTCTGGCTCTTCTCAATAATAGTGGTCTCCTTTTCCTTCAGAAGAAAAGTAGAGACATGTAATTATTAGAAATGGTCTGTGGGGAGAGGAAGGAAGGACACCGCTGTGAAGGTGACTTTAAGGCATGAGTGTAAATGAAGACATTGTGTGAGGGAAAGCATGATTGCCAATTGTTGAAATAGGGATGGGAGGTGTCTCATGTCGAGTTGCAAGGTGTGTTATTCTGAGGAATGCTGCATAGGAGGATGGTGGAAGAGTTAGAATGTGAGGATTATCCATCAAAGGTGTTGGTTCATTCATCCTTCCCAACCTCCTGCGATCCTTGATCCTTGTGATATGCTGTTTCCAGGTTGTGGGAGAGGGAGGTGGGGAGACATGTGATACTTCCATCAGTGCCTTTCGTTGAAGATGTTATCCCCTTCCTCCAATCCTTGAGAAAGATCGACTCAGTCCAGCCCCTCAGGTCGCACAGCAGGACTTTAGGAAGCCCTCCCAGCTCTCTTCTTCATTACTGTGGTTACCTCAAACAAAACATGTATAGATCAGTGTTCTGACAATGCCGGCATCATTAAAATCCTCCTCTGACAAATCCAGTTTGTCATTGCCCCCACTCAACTCCCCCTCCCACCCTAGCCACCACCACACCCCAACGTACTCCTTTCCAGAATGGACGGGGATCTCCAAGATGGGATGCAATCACTGTGGTCAGCAAAGCCCACAGAAGATTCTAACAGTTTCCCAACTCAGTAATGGTTTCACCATTTAGCCAGGAATTATCAGTTGAAAATTCTGACTAGATGGAAGCAAGGATCAATTTCAAGAGAATGAATAAAGAAATGATATGAAAGTAAGAATTTGTTTGAAAAATCTTACAAGAATTAATGCACAGAAGAATTAGACTCCAAAGTTTCGATTGTTACTTTTTGAGTTGAGCATTTTAAGCTGCATTGTAGGCATGTTAATCTCTTCTCTCTGTGATAACCTCAACAGGAAATTAACATGTAAATATGGCAATTTATTCAAATTTGCAGGGAGCTGGAGGACAAGTTATTGTTTTTGTAAGATTAATGGGTAGTAAGGTAAACCATCCAAAAGTTGTGGCAGTGTATAATTTATGGCATAGCTCTTTCTGTGCACAAGTTGCTGGATGAATAACACAACAAGAATAATGAGCACCATGAAACTCACCATTATTTTGCCACAATGCTTGCAGAATATTTTTGAACTCTTCACTATTGATTCACAATTATCTTTCTGATAATGAGGTTTTGGAATATGGCAAATTGACAAATTAGAAAATTAGTCCCATTAAACTGCAAATTTGACAAATACACAGATGTTAAGATAAAATGACATCTGGCAATGTTGGCTATGGAAAGATAACTGCAGTCAGTGACCCAGAAGGAATTTTGAAATTAATTGTACATTTCCTCCAAATGTTGATGGTCATTAAAAAAAAACACAGAATTAAACTGGTAATAAAAACGGTAATAGATGTGGCTTTCATATTGCCATGACCTTGGTTTTGCACTGTATAATATAGAGATGGGAAAACATGGTTTAAAATCTTTATAGGTTTTCACATGATTAAGGAGAATCCCAAGCTTTTTAAATATATGTATGTAAAAAGCAAGAGGGTAGCCAGGGAATAGGTTGGCCCATTCAAGGACAAAGGAGGGAATGTATGTGTGGAGCCAGAAGAGGTAGGTGAGGTCTTGGACGAATAATTTTTATTAGTATTCACCAAACAGAAGGACTTGGTGGAGGATGATCTCAGGAAGGGAATGTCAAATTTCTAAGCCAAGTTGCTATTAAAAAGGAAGAAGTGTGGTGTATCTTAAAAAGTACTAAGATAGATAAGTCCCATGTCCTGATGGGATCTATCCCAGAATATGGAGGGAGGCAAGAGAACAAATTGCTGGAGCATTAACAGACATCTTTGTATCCTCTTTGGCCACACGTGAGGTCCCAGAGGCCTGGAGAATAGAACATAGAAGAATACAGCGCAGTACAGGCCCTTTGGCCCTCGATGTTGCGCCGATCCAAGCCCACCTAACCTATACTAACCCACTATCCTCCATATACCTATCCAATGCCCGCTTAAATGCCCATAAAGAGGGAGAGTCCACCACTGCTGCTGGCAGGGCATTCCATGAACTTACGACTCGCTGAGTGAAGAACCTACCCCTAACTTCAGTCCTATATCTACCCCCCCTTAATTTAAAGCTATGCCCCCTTGTAATACCCGACTCCATACGCGGGAAAAGGTTCACACTGTCAACCCTATCTAACCCCCTAATCATCTTGTACACCTCAATCAAGTCACCCCTAAACCTTCTTTTCTCTAATGAAAACAGCCCCAAGTGTCTCAATCTTTCCTCATACGATCTTCCTACCATACCAGGCAACATCCTGGTAAACCTCCTCTGCACCCGTTCCAGTGCCACCACATCCTTCCTATAGTATGGCGACCAAAACTGCACACAATATTCCAGATGCGGCCGCACCAGAATCTTATACAACTGCATCATGACCTCAGGACTCCGGAACTCAATTCCTCTACCAATAAAAGCCAGTACGCCATATGCCTTCCTCACCGCACTATCTACCTGGGTGGCAACTTTCAGAGATCTGTGTACATGGACACCAAGATCCCTCTGCTCATCCACACTACCAAGTATCCGACCATTAACCCAGTACCCCATCTTTTTGTTATTCTTCCCAAAGTGAAACACCTCGCACTTAGCTACATTGAATTCCATCTGCCACCTTTCTGCCCAGCTCTGCAGCTTCTCTATATCCTGCTGTAACCTACCACATCCTTCCTCACTGACCTCAGGACTCCGGAACTCAATTCCTCTACCAATAAAAGCCAGTACGCCATATGCCTTCCTCACCGCACTATTTACCTGGGTGGCAACTTTCAGAGATCTGTGTACATGGACACCAAGATCCCTCTGCTCATCCACACTACCAAGTATCCGATCATTAGCCCAGTACCCCATCTTTTTGTTATTCTTCCCAAAGTGAATCACCTCACACTTAGCTACATTGTATTCCATTTGCCACCTTTCTGCCCAGCTCTGCAGCTTCTCTATATCCTGCTGTAACCTGCCACATGCTTCCTCACTGTCAACAACTCCTCCGACTTTTGTGTCATCCGCAAACTTGCTCACCCAACCTTCTAACCCCTCTTCCAGGTCATTTATAAAAATGACAAACAGCAATGGTCCCAAAACAGATCCTTGCGGAACACCGCTAGTGACGGCACTCCATGAAGAAACTTTGCCATCAACTACTACCCTCTGTCTTCTTCCATCCAGCCAATTCCTAATCCAAACCTCCAACTCACCCTCAATGCCATATCTCCGTATTTTCTGCAGTAGCCTACCATGGGGGACCTTATCGAACGCCTTACTAAAATCCATATATACCACGTCTACCGCTTTCCCCTCATCAACCTCCTTTGTCACCTTTTCAAAGAATTCAATAAGGTTTGTGAGGCACGACTTGCCCTTCACAAAACCATGCTGACTATCCTTGATCACATTATTCCTATCCAGATGTGCATAAATCCTATCCCTTACAATTCTCTCTAAGACTTTGCCCACAACAGAAGTGAGACTCACCGGCCTATAGTTACTAGGGTTATCCCTACTCCCCTTTTTGAACAAGGGAACCACATTTGCTATCCTCCAGTCTTCTGGGACTACTCCTGTAGACAAAGAGGACATAAAAATCAAGGCCAATGGCTCTGCAATCTCCTCCCTTGCTTCCCAGAGAATCCTAGGATAAATGCCATCAGGCTCAGGGGACTTATCTATTTTCACCTTTTCCAGGATTTCCAACACCTCTTCTCTACATACCTCAAAGCCATCCATTCTACTGGTTTGTGACTCAGTATTCACATCGACGACAATGCCCTGTTCCTGAGTAAATACTGAAGAAAAGTATTCATTCAGTGTCTCCCCAATCTCTTCCGCCTCCACACGCAACTTCCCCCTACTATCCTTGACTGGACCTATTCCTACCCTAGTCATTCTTTTATTCCTAACATACCTATAGAAAGCCTTAGGGTTTTCCCTAATCCTATCTACTAAGGACCTTTCATGTCCCCTCCTTGCTGCTTTTAGCTCTCTCTTCAGGTCCTTCCTGCCTACCCTTTCACTCTCAATCGCCCCAATTGGACCTTCACGTCTCATCTTGAGGTAGGCCGCCCTCTTCCATTTAACAAGGGATTCCAATTCCTTATTAAACCACGGCTCCCTCGCACGACCCTTTCCTACTTGCCTGACAGGTACATAATTATCAAGGACACTCAATAGTTGCCCCTTGAACAAGTTCCACATATCATTTACACTCTTGCCTTGGAGTCTACTTTTCCAAGCCACACATCCTAAGTCATGCCTCACCGCATCATAATTTCCCTTACCCCAGCTATAATTCTTGCCCTGTAGTACACACTTATCCCTCTCCATCATGAGTGTAAAAATCACCGAATTATGGTCACTATCCCCAAAGTGCTCACCTACCTCTAATTCTTACACCTGGCCTGGTTCGTTACCCAGAACCAAATCCAGTATGGCCTCACCTCTTGTTGGCCTGTCTACATATTGTGTCAGGAAACTCTCCTGCACACATTGAACAAACACTGACCCATCTAACGAACTTGAGCTATAGCTTTCCCAATCAATATCAGGAAAGTTAAAGTCCCCCATAACAACCACCCTATTACTGTCACTCATCTCCTGCATCACCTTCCCTATCCTTTCTTCAATGATTCTAGGACTATTAGGAGGCCTGTAAAAAAACTCCTAACAGGGTGAGCTCACCTTTCCTATTCCTAATCTCAGCCCAAACTACCTCAGATGGCAAGTCCTCATTCATCGTCCTTTCCACCACTGTAATATTATCTTTGACAAGCAATGCCACACCTCCCCCTCTTTTACCTCCACCTCTGACCCTACTAAAACATTTAAACCCTGGGACCTGCAACAGCCAATCCTGTCCCTGTTCTACCCATGTCTCCGTAATAGCCACAACATCGAAGTCCCAGGTACCACCCCACGCTGCAAGTTCACCTACCTTATTTCGTATACTTCTTGCATTGAAGTATACACACTTCAAGCCACTTTCCTGTTTACAGACACCCTCCTTGGAAATTGATGCCATGTTCCTAACCTCCCTACACTCCAGGCCCTGCACCCTGAAGCTACAATCTGGGTTCCCATGCTAATGTTGTCTCATTGTTTAAAAAAAGGAAAACAGGGATAATCCAGGAAATTACAGGCCCGTGAATCTCACAGCAGTGGTCAGGAAATTATTGGAAAAGCTTCTCAGGGACAAGATCTATAAGCATTTAGAAGCAAATTGTGATAAATAGCATAGTCTTTTTACGGGGGAGGTAGTGCCTCACTAACTTGATCGAGTTTTTTGAGGAGGTGATGAAGATGATTGATGAGGGAAAAGTGGTTGATGATGTCTACATGGACTTTAGTAAAGCTTTTGATAAGGTCCCTTATGGCAGACTGGTACAAAAGGTGAAGTCACATGGTATTGGGTGAGTAGGCAAGATGGATACAAAACTGGTTTAGTCATGAATTTGGAGGAAAATGTAACCAATCTAATTAGTAAGTTTGCAGATGATACAAAGATTGGTGGAGTTGTGGATAATAAGGAGGATTGTCAGAGGATACAACAGGATACAGATCAGTTGGAGGCATGGGTGGAAAAATGGCAGATGGAGTTTAATCAGGACAAATGTGAGATGATGCATTTTGGATGGTCACGCACAGGTGAAAATTATGCAGTGAATGGTAGAACCCTTAAAAGTATTGATTTGCAGAGAGATCTGGGTGTGCAGGTCCACAGATCACTGAAGATACCAGCGAAGGTAGATAATGTAGTAAAAAAAGGCCTATGCCATGCTTGTCTTAATTGAAAGGGGCATTGAGTATATGGATAGACAAGTTGTGCTGCAGTTTTATAGAACGTTAGTTAGGCCACACTTAGAATATTGCATGTAGTTCTGGTCACCACACGACCAGAAGGATGTGGATGGTTTGGAAAGGAGACATGAAAAGTTTACCAGGATGTTGCCTGGTATGGGGGATTTAGCAGTGAAGAAAGGTTGGGTAGACTGGGCTTGTTTTCACTGAATGTAGGAGATTGAGGGACGACCTGATAGAAGTTTATAAGATTGTGAATGGCATAGAGAGAGTGGAAGGTATGAGGCTTTTTTCCAGGATGGAGGGGCCAATTACTAAGGGATACAGGTTCAAGGTGTGAGGAGGGGAAGTTTAAAAGAAATGTGCAAGGCAAGTCTTTCACACAAAAGGTAGTGAGTGCCTGAAACATATTGCCAGAGGAGGTGGTGAAAGCAGACACAATAGCAGCATTTTAGAAGTACCCAGGCAAATACACAAATGGGAAGCAAATAGAGGGATATGGATCTTGTAAGTGAAGACAGTTTTAATATGTAAGAGCAAAATGTGTCAGTGCAGGCTTGGAGGCCTGAAAGATCTGTTCCTGTGCTGTATTATCTTTGTTCTTTGTTGTATTACAACATTTTGCATGGGAAAAGATAAAAACGGTGTACTGAATTTTCATTCAGAATGGGTGTATTTACATAGAAGGACAATGCCAGCTCTGTTAGGATGATTGTTTAGAATGTGTTAAAGTTTGATCAATTATTGACACTTACTGTACTTAGATTATGTTTACTCCCCTTCAGTCCTTTCAAAGTAGGGAAGTGATCGCAGCTGATGTTAATAGTGAACAAGTCAGAACCCAGACAGAAATCTAGCTAGCTGGATCCTATTTTTTGCTTTTAATGAGGTGGTCTTTCACCGAAACACAAGCACAGAATGCTGCAGATTTTGTTTTAGCAACAAAATGAAAGTTTGTTGTGCACAAATTATAAATAAAACGTAATAAGCCAAAATGTTTCCATATTACACAAATTAATTTAAAAAACTGTAAATACAATCCAATCAATCCCAAAATATCCTTTACGGTACTCATACCAGAGAAAATTCCCCTTCTCTTTGACATCTATTGAATACAAGAGTCAGGACGTCATGTTGCAGCATTATTAGACTTTGATTGGCCACACTTAGAATATTGCGTTCAATTATGGATGCCACATTACAGGAAGGATGTGGAGGCTCTGGAGAGGCTGCAGAAGAGGTTTAGCAGGGTGCTGCCTGGATTAGAGAGTATTAGCTAAAAGGAGAGGCTAGAAAACTCTGGTTATTTTCTCTGGAGTGGTGGAGACTGAGGGATATCTTGATTGAAGTCTATAAAATTATGACATGCCTAGATGGAGTTGATGGTCAGGATCATTTTCTCAGAGTTGAAATGGCTAATACTAGGGGACATGCACTTAAGGTGAGGGAGAAAGTTTAAAGGAGATGTGAAGAACAGATTTTTTACACAAAGAGTGGTGGGAGTGTGGAATGTGCTGTGGTGGAGGCAGATGCAATAGTGGCATTTAAGGGACTTTTAGATAAGCAGATGAATATGCAAGGAATGGAGGGATATGGACCATAGGCAGGCAGAAGGGATTAGTTTAATTTGGCTTCATATTCAGCACAACATCATGGGCTCAAGGGCCCATTCCTGTCCTGTACATTTTTATGTTCTATGTTCTATCTATTTGCTTTAATTTAATTGTAACTTCAATTGCAAACAGGAGAATCTGGTAGCCTCCTGTGTGAACCTTCATGTTAATGTGCTTATATTTTCTCAGCTTCAGGGTTTTAACCAAACACTTCTGGCTTAGACTTTCAAACTAAGCCCTTATACTGAGGTAACCTATTTCGTGAAATTCTAAATCATTTCCTTTCATCAGGAGCAACTGGTTTGCACATCTCACTTTAGCGAAGACTATTTCAAAACTACCAAATAAAACTCAAAAAGGTTTTCTTTAAGCTTTGGGTTTTTTCGTAATCAAAAGGAAAAGAATCTTCAAACTTCTAAACTGATTTCTCGGACCTTTGAGTATAAGAGTTGGGATGTCATGCTTTCTGCCAATATTCGCCTTTCTCCTGCAATGTTTCTACAAAATATCCACAGGGAATTGTCCCAAACTCCTAGCCAACAATCAGTCCTCAAGTAACACAACTAGAAGAAATTATGACACTGCTTTAAACCACTCAAAACACTCCAATTGCACAGTTAGAACAAGTTTTAAGGGTAAAATGTCCCTAAAAGCTTGTGGACCCCATTATTTGTCTCAAATATATGTTAGAAGTTTGCGTTATTTTAGAAACAGTCATTCAACGTGAATTTCACACAATGGCCATTGGATAGTGGGTGTGCTTTTGAACATGGAAGACTAATCATGGCCTTTCTAGCTAGAAAGCAGCATCCAAATGGCATAATAGTTCAAAGGAAAATAATTTAAAAATGGAAGTTCACGAGTTTTAAAATATTAGTGGCCTTTTCAGCCAAGCATTAAAATCACAAAATGAACTCTGCATCTGGAGTTGTTTATGGATTCTATGGGCTGCTGCCTAAATGACATGAATTGTAGTTACTGAATACAGAAGTTTAGTTTTTTTTGATCACTTGTTCAGACAAGTTTGAAGCATCTTCAAAGCAGATAGGGCTTGAATCCAGTCCATCTGGTCCAGAGGTAGGGACGCTACCACTATATCATAACAGTCTACTAAACTGTCTCTGAATTATTCATCTGGTCCATATTTTTTGGAGAGTTCTTAGCTCTTTAGCTATTGATCCTGATATTCTAAGTCTGTGAGGACCTTTGTCCCCATTTGCTAAGCAATTCTTAATGGCTTGTCTATCTGCATTGGACACACCTGAAGCTATAAACAATAACTTTGTACATTGTTTAAATATGTTAAATTTTCTTTGAAAATCTCTGATGTCCCGATTAAAATTAGGACATTTTATGCAGTTTCAGACAATCTACTTTCAACATTCCTTTGTTTGCATTGATCCGGCACGCACCCTGAGTGCTTTACTTTCTCAAGTGAGTTAAACTGGGCACTCAATTAGGACTTATCTGCTTACCAGCAAGTTACATTTTCACCACTGTCGGACACAGAGACAAATGGAGACATCACAGGTTGTCTCATGCACTTCAGCCTGATCTAAGACTGTTGACCATATTTTTTACTTACTTTTTGCTTACTGACTATGCAAGCATGATAGGCCTCAACAGCATGAACTTTCCATTGTTGTCCACCATGTCAGGTCATGATAATACTTTGACGATCCATCACTTACCAGAAATTGACTTCATTGATTAGCTTATTGAAAGCAATAAAATATGTTACAAGTCATTAAGCAGAACTAACTGATTTCTATGTGTGCAGTTTGAAAACCCAAAGCAGTCTGTTCAGGCAGAGTTCCAATATTGTATGCACAGAGCACATGCAGTCCTTAAAGATGAAATCTGTTAATGTCAAGATACACATATTAAAAATTTGCCTTCAGAACAAAATAATTCAGCTTCAGTGAGATTTATCAGGATAACCATTAATGTTTTTCAAGTGTCCTGAACATAATGCACACTCTCTGCAACATTTTCCTCATGGTTTCTGAAATTCTTGGGTCTTGATTTCTATCTCCATGGTAGGTTGCATTGTTCACCATAGCGCCAACCCTGTCAAAATTCTTGTGTTGCTTTCATCTGCTACTTCCCCATGTTCCCAACCTATGCCACATAATTGTATTCTCTCTTGACCTGTCTCATCAATCCACTTCCCATGCGGAGCACAATCATTTGCCCTCTAGCTTGGTTGCTGATTTAGAGCTGAAAATGTGTTGCTGGAAAAGCGCAGCAGGTCAGGCAGCATCCAGGGAACAGGAGAATCGACGTTTCGGGCATAAGCCCTTCTTCAGGAACCCTGAAGAAGGGCTTATGCCCGAAACGTCGATTCTCCTGTTCCCTGGATGCTGCCTGACCTGCTGCGCTTTTCCAGCAACACATTTTCAGCTCTGATCTCCAGCATCTGCAGACCTCACTTTCTCCTGGTTGCTGATTTACCCCCATCTCAGAAAAGATTTGTCATGTTCTTGGCAGCCATTCCGTTTATATATTTCATTTTATATTGCATATAGTATACTTGCTAGGACAGTAAAAAATGCTTTGCCATTGCCTTGTGCTGCAGGAATGAGATAAAGGTGGCAAAAAAAATCAAGACTTTGCCTTGATTCTAAAATTATCTCAGGTTTTTTGCTGAGTTGGCACTGAAGGACTACCAGTGGTTTTAAGCTGGTTCTTTTTAACATATGCAAGGGCATTGAAGTGGAGGAGATGGAGAAGTGTCCAGATGTCTGAAGAAATATCACTACGTTGCACTATTGATACTTTGCCATTCTCATTTTCTTTAAGGATCTGCAGCAGAAGGCAGTAATAAGCTAAAAGTGACATCTGCTTTTGATGCAGCTTTGTTAAGCTTCTGGCTTTATCCTTTATTGTTCCATGTTATTTTTTGAATAAAGTATGTTTCCTGTGCCAGCTAGCGGAAGGTTCTTTTGAATCAAATTCAAATATTGTGTGGGATTTGTTGAGTGATGAGCCCTGAGTAGCAGCTTTTAAGTAAAAAAAAAATAAATCAACAGACGTTTGTTTCAATCATTTTGGTCTCAGTCACATAATTGGAGGTGTTTATCATCCTGGAGAAAGTGAGGGCTGCAGATGCCGGAGATCAGAGCTGAAAATGTGTTGCTGGAAAAGCGCAGCAGGTCAGGCGGCATCCAAGGAACAGGAGAATCGACGTTTTGGGCATAAGCCCTTCTTCAGGTGTTTATCATCCTGTCATGTTCAAATGTAGAGAATCTATTCAAACTTTCAGAAAGAGAGAAAATAAGGTGATAAAAAGAAATTATAGAGGTATACAGTACGGAAGCAGACCTTTCAGTCCAACTCATCCATGCCGACCAGATATCCTAAATAAATCTAGTCACATTGCCAGCATTTGGCTCATATCCCTCTAAACCTTTCCTATTCATATACCCATCCAGATGCCTTTAAAATGTTGTAATTGTACCTCCTCTGGCAGCTTATTTCATACACCCACGACCCTCTGCATGAAAACGTTGCCCTTTTGATCCCTTTTAAATCCTCCTCTCAACTTAAACCTGTGGCATCTAGATTTGGAATACCCCAGCCTGAGGTAAAGACATTATTTATTTATCCTATCCATGTCCCTCATGATTTTAAAAACCTCTCTAATGTCACCCCTTAGCCTCTGATGGTCCATGGAAAATAGCCCCAGTCTATTTAGCCTCTCCCCATAGCTCAAACCCTTTAACCATGGCAACATCCTTGTAAATCTTTTCTGAACCCTTTCAAGTTTTATAACCTTCTTCCCATAACACGGAGACCAGAATTGCACGCATTATTCCAAAAGTGGCTTAAACAATGTCCTGTACAGCTGCAACATGACCTTCCTATACCTATACTCAGTGCACTGATCAATGAAGGCAAGCATAACCAACTCCCTCTTCACTATCTTCTCTACCTGTGACTCCACTTTCAAGGAACTATTAGCCTGGATTCCTAGGTCTCTTTGTTCGACAACACTCCCCAGGACCTTACCATTAAATGTATAAGTCCTGATTTGATTTGCCTTTCTAAACTGTAGCACCTCACATTTATCTAAATTAAACTGCACCTGCCACTTGGCCTATCTGATGAAAATCCCGTTGTACTCTGAGGTAACCTTCTTCACTGTCCACTACACCTCCAATTTTGGTGTAATCTGCAAACTTACTAACCATACCTCCTATGTTCACATCCAAATCATTTATAAAAATGATGAAAGGCAGTGGACCTAGCACCGATTCTTGAGGCACATGCTGGTCGCAGGCCTCCAGTCTGAAAAACAACCCTCCACCACCATCCTCTGTCTTCTACCTTTGAGCCAGTTCTCCCTGTATTCCATGTGATCTAATCTTGCTAACCAGTCTACCATGAGGAACTTTGTCGAATGCCTTACTTAGGTCTACATAGGTGATGTCCACCGTCATCAATCTCTTTGCTATTTCTTCAAAATACTCAATCAAAGTTTGTGAGAAGATTTGTAGCTCGGGTGCTCGTTGTTGTGGTTCTGTTAGCCGAGCTGGGAATTTGTGTTGCAGACGTTTCGTCCCCTGTCTGGGTGACATCCTCAGTGCTTGGGAGCCTCCTCTGAAGTGCTTCACAGGAGGCTCCCAAACACTGAGGATGTCACCTAGACAGGGGACGAAACGTCTGCAACACAAATTCCCAGCTTGGCGAACATACTCAATCAAGTTTGTGAGACATGTTTTCCCATGCACAAAGCCATGTTGACTACCCCAATCAGTCCTTGTCTGTCCAAATACATGTAAACTCTGTCCTTCAGGATTCCCTCTAACAACCTGCCCACCACAGATGTCAGGTTCACCGGTCTGTGGTTCCCTGGCTTTTCCTTACCACCTTTCTTAAATATTGGCACCATGTTAGCCAACCTCCAGTCTTCTGGCACTTTACCCACGGCAGTGTTACAAATATCTCAGCAAAGACCCAGCAATCACTTCCCTACCTTCCCATAGAGATCTAAGGTACATCTGATCAAGTCCTGTGGATTTATCCACCTTTATGTGTTTTAAGACATCCAGCACATCCTCCTCTGTAATAAGGATATTTTTCAAGATGTCGCTATTTATTTCCCCACGTTCTCTACCTTTCATACCCTTCTCCACAGTAAACACTGATGCAAAATACTTGTTTAGTATTTCCCTCATCTCCTGCATTCCACACGTAGGTGACCTTGCTGATCTTTAAGGGGCCTATTCTCCTTTAGTTTCCCCTTTGTCCTTAACACATTTGTGGAATCCCTTTGGATTCTCCTTAACTTTATATGCCAGGGCGATCTCACATCCCCTTTTTGGCCTCCTGATTTGCCTCTTAAGTATACTCCTATTGCTTTTATACTCTTCTAGGGAATCATTAATGTTTTTCGAAATGAGTAAAGTTTAACTTGGGTAATTATTAAAATAATAACAATTATAATAAGCACGATGATCTTTGTTTTTAGGTACCATTTTGTTCTATTGGTAAAACGTATTAAGTGTTAATGTATTGGTATTTGTAACGTGTAAAAGCCTTATCACCATGAAGTATCTGATCAGCTCAGTAGGACTATGCACAAAGGGGTAAAAACAATGACTGCAGATGCTGGAAACCAGATTCTGGATTAGTGGTGCTGGAAGAGCACAGCAGTTCAGGCAGCATCCAAGGAGCAGCAAAATCGACGTTTCGGGCAAAAGCTCTTCGTCAGGAATAAAGGCAGAGAGCCTGAAGTGTGGAGAGATAAGCTAGAGGAGGGTGGGGTGGGGAGAAAGTAGCATAGAGTACAATAAGTGAGTGGGGGAGGGGATGAAGGTGATAGATCAGGGAGGAGAGGGTGGAGTGGATGGGTGGAAAAGGAGATAGGCAGGTAAGACAAGTCCAGACAAGTTATGGGGACAGTGCTGAGCTGGAAGTTTGGAACTAGGGTAAGGTGGGGGAAGGGGAAATGAGGAAACTGTTGAAGTCCATATTGATGCCCTGGGGTTGAAGTGTTCCGAGGCGGAAAATGAGGCTTTCTTCCTCCAGGCGTCTGGTGGTGAGGGAGCGGCGGTGATGGAGGCCCAGGACCTCCATGTCCTCGGCAGAGTGGGAGGGGGAGTTGAAATGTTGGGCCACGGGGCGGTGTGGTTCATTGGTGCGAGTGTCCCAGAGATATTCCCTAAAGTGCTCTGCAATTGCAACATTTAAGAGGCATTTGGATGGGTATATGAATAGGAAGGGTTTGGAGAGATATGGGCCGGGTGCTGCCAGGTGGGACTAGATTGGGTTGGGATATCTGGTCGACATAGACAAGTTGGACCGAATGGTCTGTTTCCATGATGTACATCTCTATGACTCTATGACTCTATGGCCTTCCTCCAATTTAGTCTATTCACCCGAAAACAAGTCTTATCTTCATGCATAAGTAACTTAAAACTTACTGAATTATGGTTACAATATAATATAGTAGTATTTTACATTCAGTTTGAAGAACAGTGAAGTAGATCCAAGTCTAATATTTTAAACTTAACTGAGAGCATAAAAGCCGAGGTAGCTGAGATAAATTGGCCAACAAAGCTAAGGGATGTATCAGCAGATATGCAGTGGCAGATAGTGGCATGAGATATTTCAGAATACACAGAATACATACATTTTGACAAGAAACAAAAAATCCAAGGAGAAAACCACATTCCATTATTTAACTAAAAAAGTTAAAGGTTATGTTATTTTTGAAGAAACATCATATCATTGTGCAAAGATTGTGGTAGGTCAAAAGATTATACAGAATATAAAAGGCAGCAAAGAATAACAAAAAAGATTAATAAGAAGGGCGAATTAGAGTATGAGAAAAAACTGCTGTAAAGACCATCCCAAGATGTGCAGGTTTGGTGAATTGGCCATGCTAATTGCCCGTAGTGTTCAGGGATGTGGAGGTAAGGTGTTTTAGTCAGGCGTAAATGTAGAAAAATCGGATAGGGCAATAGGTCTGGCTGGGTTACTCTTCAGAGGGTCGGTGTGGACTTGCCTGTTCCTACACTGTAGGAATTCTATACATCAAACTTATATTTGTGCTTTTCGAATGAGGCCTGAAATGAGAAAAGAGCTGTTTTAACAATGAAGAATTGCTGCATGTAATGAAAGCAAGTCATTTGATACTCAGTGTGGAGTAGCTTGGGTTACAGCAATGTTTGTGGATGAACTGGAGCCAAAGGGTTGTGTACAAATGGATTTTTGGTTGGCAACAAGAGACTTTTGGCTTAAAGACTAATGACCAGTCATGACGAAGACGTCCTACCTTGCAGCAACCACATGATTGGTTCTCAGGTAACTGAACAGCTTGGGAAGAAGATACAGAGAAGCCATCAGATCTCCACCAGCCAAGAGCCCTCTCTCCATTTCCTGCAGTAAGTCACTTTAAGCATGAAGCACATCGGTTTATATTTCTTTCAGCAGCTGCTGTAAGCTGTGACTTTTAATTGATAAGTCAGAGAACGTTTTTACGCGTCCTTTGAATCCTTCGAAGCACAAGTCAGAAGTAGATAGATAGTGTACATTTCGGACTATTTACTTTGAGATTTAAGACTATTTACTGAAGAATCCTGTGAAGAAATTGATATAGTTTGACAGAGTTTAATTAAGGTACAACGGTAGAGTCTGATAAGTATTGTTTTTTCTTGATTAATTGATCAATAACGTTGTGTTGGACCCTTCCCTGACTCCTGTCTGCTTTGTCTATCTCACTATATAACGTGTCTGATTGAAAAAAGGATTATTGCAAACTGGTCAAAGTTAATCAGGATACATTTCCCCACCTTTCTCTTTACAACAACTCCCTTGGAGACATTTTCTGGATTTGGGCTGCATATTCCTCCCATCTCGAGGAGAAAAATTGCTCTCAAGTCTAAAGACTTTTTAAAGGCTTTCCCTGAAATAACAACATGTCGGGGTAACCTTAACAAAGTAACATCAGGTGTTCAAAACCTCAGGGACAGGAAGCCCGACCTTTGAGAGCTTCCATCTTATCTGAATAGTTGGTATATTGATAGATCTAACAGTGTCAGAATGCAGTTGTGGGTGCTGCTGGTATTACAAGGGATTTTGATTGGGAAGGATCGGGAGCCTGGGGTTGGGGCAGTAATGTATCAGGTTGGAGAAACTATGGTGGGATTGATGAAGGGGAGTTTCTATCTTGGCAGACTCTCCAGTTGGGCAAATGGGTTCCTGAGCTGGTAAAGTATTGGGCTGGCCACTTTCCTTACATCTTCCTTTGCACCCCTCTCCCTGTACTCTTACTCATGAATCCCTGCTACCCACATTGATTACCAATGGCCTAAGATGCTTCATGATCTGGGGATTCTTGCAGCTACCGTCCCCAGTGGTGCTGCTGAGCACAAGATCTGCTAGCCTCTGTTGCTGGTAGCTCTGAGTGGATAAGATCTCTGTGCTTGGCAACTTGATTCCAGGTGAAGATATGCTAGTGGCCCTGCCACTGCTTGATTAGCTTCTAGTTTGGCAGGCATTTCTGAAGGAAGCCACACTGGTCTCTCCCCAGTTCATCTGCTTTTAGACTCGACCCATGATGCCGCAGTAACTCTATACTACTGTAATTTCTCAAATCCCGAAGCATCTTCCTATGTGTCTAATGCTTTAAAAAGACATTAAATGGAGCTGTTAGATTTACAAGGATATGGGTATGCTTTCTACAGAAGTATGAATATTAACAGAAATATTTAAAATTATATTGCCAGGACTGCCAGAATATCATTCAATAAAAATGCAATTTCATTTATTCAGTAACATTAATATATTATATTTCATTAAATGTTAGATAAGACCTGTTTAGCATGTGTAAAGATACATGTAAGCAGTGGCAATATTTAGAGGGGCGATAGCATTACATCCCCCCTATTAAGAGCTAATGGGCGCTGGCAGTCATAATATGATTCAGTCCAACTCTCAAGGCTGGTCTGCTCTGACACAATTGCTCTCCTGCCGGCATCTTTGAGATTCCATTACTATTTGTGGAAATGTATTCACTCATTTCTCAGTGAGAGTATTCTTAGCAATGGGTGCCAGATGGTTGCTGGCACCCTAGGAGCTGTGTCTCTGAATGGATTGGCACTTCAAGAAGAGCAGGGAACAAACTGGGAGAGAGGAGCAGCTGCACTGCAATGTGTGCTAATATTGCAGAAGAACTACTTATATTCTACATTCATATCGGTTAATAGCATGACAAATATCCTATAATTCTGAGGAAAAATGCTGCTCTTATTCTACATTAGATGCTCGGTAAATCTCAGCTTTAGTTTATTCTTCCATTTGATTATTGTTTTCTTTATTTTATGATTTAACTTCAATCTTTGAAGTATGAATCACTATAAAAGACTGTTGATAAAATACCTGTTTAAATTTAGATTTGTCAACTCTCATGTTTAAAATAACATTAAAACAACATTTAACAAATTTAACAAAAATATTAAAAGGCAATTTTGACCAGAGGAAAATTCAATCTCTTTTGTTGAGAGTCAGATCATTCTTAAATAATAAAACTGAAAATGTGTTGCTGGAAAAGCGCAGCAGGTCAGGCAGCATCCAGGGAACAGGAGAATCGATGTTTCGGGCATAAGCCCTTCTTCAGGAATCCTGAAGAAGGGCTTATGCCCGAAACGTCGATTTTCCTGTTCCTTGGATGCTGCCTGACCTGCTGCGCTTTTCCAGCAACACATTTTCAGCTCTGATCTCCAGCATCTGCAGACCTCACTTTCTCCTTAAATAATAAAACTTCAGGCTGAAAAATCTGAATTCACCAATATGTCTGTGCTCAGTTAGAGGAAAGGAAAAAGAAATAAGTGGAAGAAACAAGACTTTAAATATTGAAATTTTGATTTGTTCTTAAGTTCAAGAACAGAACTGTCAAAGAAAGGAAACTTGAAGCAATGCATAACTCGAAAGAGGTTATACCTGATAAAAGCAAATGATTTTTTTTTAGCAGCTTACATGTGTTATGGTCTACCAAGGCACTTTACAGGAGAATTTTAAAACAAAATATTATTGTGAACCATGTAAGCAGAGCAGATGACTGACAGATTAATTAAAAAGACAGGTTTTCAGGAATGTCTGAAAGGATGAAATCAAGATAGAGATGCAGAAAGCAAGTTGGATAATTAGCAGTTTAATGGAAAAAGAGTTGAGGGCACAGAAGGTAGTCTACATGAGTAAGATGAACTTGGAAAGCATGCAATGAGAGATAGCGAGAAACTAGAGAAGGATCTGAGTTCAGCTCTCAGACAGATAGGAGAAAGAACTGAGTTCAAGGAAGATTGGAACAATGGTTGGTGGAAGAGAAGGATATAACAGAATTGCTGATCTACTGGTCTTGATCTTAGTGACAAAGAAATATTTTAGATCTTTGCACTTACTGTTGGAAGTGAAGGTGGGGGAGAAATGGAAGCAGGATTATGAAATCGATTGAACTGTGTAATGCAAGTGAAGAAAAACTTTCATAGAAAAAATTTCTTTTGACAGTTATGAGGAAAAAGGAGTGTAGGGATAGATTCCTGCGATGTATGACAGCTTTACTGGTAATGTGATGGCAATGAATGCCAGAGCCTCATAACAGAGCAAGAATGTTCGAGTTCTCAAGATGTCCAATGTTTACTCATTGTTGAAAGTAGCTGAACATGATTGAAGTTCATGTGATATGTGAGTTTCTTTAATTCATTCTTTCTTTTCCTCATTGGATAGTTGGGAGCTTTCCCTCCTGTCATGATCAGGAATGCCATAAAAACCCTTATTTGTGACATCTCCTCCTCAGTATGTGGTATTTGGGGATAGAAGGAGTTTGCTAACATTCCTCGTTCCCTTACTGCGTCTAAGAGTCTATTTGATATACAATGGTAGAAGAATATTCAGTTGTCAATCTTAACAAGACTCTGTGTCTCAACAAGGTATAGTTTATTTTATTGAAGTGAATATCTAGAATTTATATCAGCTAGATAGACATTGTCATTAAAAGTAATGGGAGGCATAAATGACACATTTGTTCCCTTCAGGGTCCATACCTATTGATCTGATTTCCCCACCCAAGAATATATGGCAACATCAAATTTGGTGGAACTTAACATAGTCCCCAACATTAACCCTTTCAGAACATTAATTTATCTAAGTTCTCCTCCCAAGTTCTTTTTCCTTCCTGTCATTGCCATTTATTATATTCATATACAAAATTACAAAATTTACCATAACTTCATTTCCCCCAATGTACAGATTTGAAATATTGGTAGGTCTTTGGCTTGAGTAATGTTGCCCTTGATTCTGATCGTGACCATGTATGGAGGACCTTTTATTTCTCAGATGTCCTTTGTGGGGACGTTATTCTTGCCAACCCAGCTGGTTGGTTGATTAACTTATCTGGAAGGCCCTTAATTTCCTGTCTTTTTCAAACGAACTCTTTGCTGCTAATTCAGTTATTTTCCCCATATCATTTGGGTGATATTGAAACTCATGAATTTGGAGTTTGCACATTCTCCCTGTGTGTAAATGGTTTCCTCCAGGTGCTCCAGTTTCCTCCCACTGTCCAAAGATGTGCAAGTTATGAATTGGCCATGTTAAATTGCCCATAGTGTTCAGGGATGTGTAGGCTAGGTGCATTAGTCAGGGTATGTCTAGAGTAAGAGGTAGGGGAATGGGCTTGGGTGGGATACACTTCAGAGGGTGGGTGTGGACTTGTTGGGTCAAATGGCCTGTTTTCACACTGTAGGGATTCTATGATTCTATGATACATCATGGAGGACAACTGCTTGATGGAAGCAAACATTTTTAATGCAGCATTCTTGATTTTTGAGCCAGATAATTTCTTCTCTTTGGCTGTATCTTGCATCTGTGGATGTTGGTTTGACTTCCATGGAGTTGTAGGAAGCCAATCTTAATTTTGTGCCAGCAAACCTTTATTCACAATTTGCCAATAGATCTGTGTTGAAGCATGTAAGTTGTTTGCTTCAACTGTTTGATTAGTTTGGGTGTTTTCATTTCCCCCACACTTTTATTTTACTGGCGCACAAGATAGTTTCTCATCTTCCGTCAATGTACTGCAGGATTGCTGCTTAATTAGCATTCTCTCTGTCACTGTAACTGAGAATTCTGCTTTGGAAAATGAAGGATCAAAATGTTCCCCTTGAACACATTTTTTTCTTATGCACTAACATCAAATTCAAATCTATAATAATAACTTGCTCTGCAGACTGTTTTGTTGTCAATGTGACCTCAGTTAATGATTCCTCAAAGAGATCAGGTGGGTGGTAGAGTTCACTCTTTTTGTCAGTATTTGCATCTGCTCACAAACTCTATTGATTTCAGTCCTTTGAAGGTCTTTCTCCTGGGTCCAATGGATGTTTCACTGTTGCACCTTGTGTTATCAAACAATAATGCTCACCACTGATCACCATGCTGTATTTGATGTTGGATGGATTCTGCCACACTTCCTCTTTCCTTTATTGGATCTAATAGCCTGTCTGGCTAACAGTGACAGAGGAACAACTGCCATGGTGTCTTAACAAGGAAAGACTCTTGTCTTGATGAAATTAATTTTATTGCACAATAGCAGATAAGTGCAAGATACATTAGTTATTGGGGCTAACAATATTTAGAAACATAAATGACAATTCTGTCCCCTTCAAGATCCAATGCTATTCTGGTGATTTCTCCACTTAGTATTCAATGATATTGTCAGAATGCATGAGTTTAATGCAATCTTCATCATGCAAATTAGTCTTTGCAGCACTGATACCTTATACAACACTTCAATAGTGAGTTACATGATCTGTGGAAGACCCTCTTTGCTTCAGTCTCTCTGTCTCTCTCACTCTAGTATTCTGTTGTCTTCCTGTTTGCAAGGAGGGACAGACATACCAAAGAGTGGGTGTGATAGCACGTAACCATCCAATGAATAGAAATTTTTTTTCCAAGGGAGAAAGAAATGAAAGAAAAGGTAAGACTTAGCATGAGAATGAGGCTGAATCGAAGCAGTGGATGGATAGCTGGGTGTTTGAAATGAAACAAAAGGATGGGTGTTCCTGTAAAGGAATTTTATATGAGGAGTGATGTGATAGCATGAATTTGTGAATGTGAGTGTGAGTGTGCCTACAACAAGATATTGGGGAACAAGATATTCATCTGCTTTGGTATTACATTGTTTTCTGCACCAGATTCAGGGGTGTGGTATCATGCTTCTGTTGTTGAAATCCTCCACTGCCTCCAACGTCAACTTCCTGCTGTTGCTCAGGAAGTGAATCTCCCTTAGAATCCCTAGCAACACATCCAGGTACCTATTGGTGAAACAGGACACAGTGCTTACTCATCTGCATTCCATTGTAACTCTTCCAATTATCCAACCACCAAATTGAACTCTTTCAACTTCATGTTTGAACTGTTCCTTTAAATGCTGCAATTGAGATAGCGTCATGAGAGTCCGCATCATGCCTGTTATTGCTGAATGGATGGGACATCTAAAGGTAAAATGATGAGGAGTGTGCATTAAAAAGGAAGACATATTGAAATTATACATGGGTTTCCTGCATGAGATGCTGCTCCCAGTCCATTCTGAGTTTATAATTGATGAATATATCTTAGGATTTCCACTCAAGAATGCATGAATCCCTATCTTTTTATCTGAAATACTTTAAATCAAAAAGGGAGTTGAATTCTTCAAGTTTTATTGATTTCAGATAACTTCCCAATTAAAACAGATGCTCCTTTTCTATTAATGGTGCTTCAATTCGAATTGCACTGCTAGACCTATCATTAACACCATCTGTGCCTCTCTTTGTTTCGAACAATGACTATTTGCATGTCGGAATGTATCTTACTTTTCAGATTTGCTGTACAAGATGTCGGATAGCTATATGAGTAATTTTAATTGATTTATTAGATTTAGGAGCAGAAGGAGGCCATTCAACCATCATACCTGCTCCTCTATTCAATGAGATCATGGCTGACCCAACAATTTTCAATTGAACTTCACTGACTTTTCACCATCAATCTTTATTTGCTTGCTTATTAAAAATCAATCCATCTCAACCTCGAATATATCTCAATGACCCAGCCTCTAGAGCCCACAGTAGTAAAGAATTCCACAAATTCACTACTCTTTGAGAGAAGACCCGGGTTCAATTCCCGACTCAGGCGACTGACTGTGTGGAGTTTGCACATTCTCCCCATGTCTGCGTGGGTTTCTTCCGGGTGCTCCAGTTTCCTCCCACAGTCCAAAGATGTGTAGGTCAGGTGAATTGGCCATGCTAAATTGTCCGTAGTGTTAGGTAAGGGGTAAATGTAGGGGTATGGGTGGGTTGCGCTTCGGCGGGGCGGTGTGGACTTGTTGGGCCGAAGGGCCTGTTTCCACACTGTAAGTAATCTAATCTAATCTAATCTAATCTAATCTAATCAAGAAATCCCTCCTTATCTCTGCCTTAAATGGGCAACCCCTTATTCTGAGACTAATCCATCTAGACCTAGACTCTTCCACAAGGGGAAGCAAGCTTTCAGTGTCTGTCCTGTCAAGTCCCTGAGAATCCTAAATACATTGGATGTACTAGTGGTCATCTTCCATAATTCTGGAGACTTGGGAGTAGTTCCTGAAGATTGGAGGGTAGTCTAACTGACTATCTGAAAAAGATGGGGGAGTGGAGGCAGAAAATGTGGAAATGCAGACCAATTAACCTGACATCATAAGTGAGGGAAAATGTTAGATTACATTATAAAAGATCCAATAACAGAACATTGGAAACCATTAGTGGGATTGGACAAGATCAGCATAGATTTTATCAAAGGCAAATCTTCCTTAATGAATATACTGCAGTTTTTTTTGGGGGAGGGGCAGGGAATGTAATTAGTAGAAACTATAAGGGAGAACTAATTGATATTGTATATTTAGATTTTCAGAAGGCTTTTGAGAAGGTCCCCCTTAAGAGGTTAATGGGCAATGTTAAAGCTCATTCAACAGCAGGTAATATACTGGCATGGATTGAGAATTGGTTGACAGACAGGAAACAGTCTGAAAAAATGGGTCTTTTTCTGAGTGGCAGGACTAGTTGACATGAGGAAAAATTTCTTCATGAAAGATTTCTTCACTCAAATGGTCATGAACCTCCACTGAAGAAGGCTGTGGAGGCCAAATGATTGAAAATATTCAATATGTAGAGATACATTTTTAGATATCACAGTCTTCATGTGATCTGGGGAGAAAGCAGAAGGATGGCATTGAGATTAGTTGTCAGCCATGATCATATTGAATTATAGAGCAGTCTTGAAGAGTCGAATGGCCTACTCCTGCTCCTGTTTTCTATGTTCTTTTTGGTCAATGCACATGAAGTTTCACTCTGAAGTTCAAAACATAGCCTGGAATTGAAGTTTCTGAACTTCAGTTATGAGATTTTCTCTTATCTATTTAAATGTTCCTGTCACTTCATGTCCATGTATTAGTTCAAATGAACTCATTGGATGTGTCATTAATGGTGAATAGTTACAGAGGAATCCTTTATCCCAGTGCACCTTGAGATTATGGGTAATGAGCAGAAGATGTGAATTCCCATTCTAGTCATCATTTACTTGAAAATTGATGGTATATAAATATTGAGCTTTAACCTGACTGTACTTCTTTGGGTAATCCATATCTTGTAAAAGAAATGTACTAATGTTTTCACCAACACCTTTGCAGTAATTTTTCATGAAGGTATTGCTTCAGGAAATCTTACGAAAACATTTATAATAATGAAAACAAAGCGATTCCTGTTCCAGTTCTAGGCAGAGGCTCTACACAATCTGTTAAGACCTGCTAAACATCTCTTCAAAATTTCATATTAGAACAATTAAACTGTCAAGTTTAATTGATGGCTTGATTTTCCCACTCCCTGTCATGTATATCATGTCTGTCAAAGTATCTTTATGCAATTCCTTTTCAATAAAAATACTTTAATATTTTAGCCAATGTTTTTCTAATATCTGGGTGAGCTGGCTATGGAATATTGTGAGCCACTCAAGGATTTTAATGATGATATACCAGTGGAATGCCATTTGCTGGACCTCTGTCGATTGCTCATTGGTGATTTTTATATGGTCTCTATTTCCTCATTAATACTTTGTCTTCTAAATAATAACATTTAGATATTCTTTCTGACTCAATTAATGAGTAGGCTTTTTATATAAACCTTTTAATTCTGACTTGATTTATTGTTGTTCTATTAAAGAAATAGGTTAAACATATCAGCTTTAACTAGGAAAGTTAATTACCTCTATCTTTTTAGTTAAATTTTCAGAACTTATATTCATTAACTAAACTTCCAAATCACCTTCCTCTTTCATTGACTTCCTATCTGAAACAAAGACCTCAGAACTTCCAGTGGTCTTATTTTCTTTGTGACCATTCAAAGACAAATTTTCATGACTATCTTGAGCCACCTCTTCCTTGTTAGTACATTCTAAGGAAACAGGTTTTCTTTGTACTACTACTGCAATTTTAACACTGATTTCCTTCCCTGATGTCCTCCAATTTGAAGATTCATTAGGCATTCAATCTACTGCAATTTAAATTCCAGACTGGGTTTTGTTATGTTCAGTTTATTACAATGGAGGCAGTTAACTTCTTTATATCATTTTTTTGCCTTTTATTAATTTGACGTCCTTCTATCTGTTCTCTAAAACTAGTATCTCTCCCCACTGCAGATTTTTTATTTGCCCAGTTTCTTTGTGGATTTCCATCTGGCCATTTCTCACCTGTAACTGTCAATGCAAGATATCATAGATAACTGCAAGAATTGTGAATTTTCCACAGTTACAAATTCCCTCAGATTCACAACATTTACTCTAGCTTGAGTGATCCAAACCACTGATCCCACAAACTTTCTTTCTCCCTTACACACTCTAAAATGATCTGATTAGATTTTTGTCTGGTAGTCCAGAATTTTACTTGATAAACGTTTAGGTATAAGCTCATAAACATTGTGTGATGCCTTTCTGACAGCTTTGTACTTTGTACTTTCCAACAGATTGACATACACAGTCAAAGCTGTACCTGTCAAAGCTCTCTGTAACATTTGCGTTCAAACGTCTTTTGGCTACTTTATCTGTTCAGCTACAAATGGGAAGATGATGGTGCAGGAGTAATGTCATTGGGTTGGTAATCCAGAACCACAGACTAATGTTCTGGGAACATGGATTTGTATCATGCCATAGCCTGAGATGAAACTTGATTACAATAAAAATCTAAATAAAAAGTTCGCAAATTCAAGAGCTTTCATTGTTATGATTCCAGCTGATAAAACTAGATCTGGACAAACTGGATTGTAGTCTGGGTTCTGACATGTCCCATAATAACATGAGCTGGGATCATAACAAAGATTATTTCTTGCTATTCTTGTTCCATCTCCCAAAAAGCAACCCATCACCTTTTCTTTCCTTCAGTCTTTTTGAGAGGTCCGGTGACCCTGAACATTTAATTCCCAGTTTTGATCTCCTTGTAGCCATGAATCATAATGACTATAAGATTATACCCATCAACCTCTATTTATGCCATTAATGTTGCTCTGAATACCTTATATGTTGAAGTAAAGAGCCATTAATTTTGCCTTTCTTCCCATTTTTCTCTCTTTGACCTGATCTGTTGTTTCTTTTGTTAAGTTCATCTCAGCTCCCTCTTGACCCAATCTGGGTATCATTACCAAAATAGCTGCCATGCAATGCTATCAGTTCCTTTTACTTTGTAAATCTATATATCCACTCCCCAGAAATCTCTCCAAATTGGGATGGATGATGGATGATGGATGAATATCAATAATTTAGTAGCTCCTAGGTGTATGCTTTCCCCAATCAAAGCAATTTTTAAAGAATTAAATGTGTTACAAAGTTTTGCAGCATTCAAGATATAAAATACTGCATTTAATGTTTTAAAAACAAAATTTTTAAAAAAGGTAGGAAGCAATAGGTAGGGAGGGGAGCCAGATAACACAAAATGGGTTGTAGGTGGTAGATGAAGGCTGAATGAGGGGTGTGATAGTGGAGAATGTGGACTTCCTGAGGTTGTGAAAGTGATGTACAAATGCAAGTATGATCTTTTTTTATATTTTTGACATTTGAATCTGGTATTGATAGCAGTTTAGGATTAATAGTTTGCTCAGTACATTGTGTTTTCTTTATTAAAAATGGATGGATAAAAAAACTGCTGTTGGGTACTAATTTTTATCAAAAAAAGTAAAATCCTGGCTCTCCAAGCTGTACCATCTGTGCATGTTTAATATAACAGTGCTGTATTCTCACAAATTTTAAAAAAACATAAAATGAGTCACAGAAACTGCCACCAACAGGTAAAGAAACAGCAGAACACTAAATGGAGCTGTTTGACTTTGAACATCATGGGATGGGTTTGTGAACATGTTCTGCAGAAGGGTCACTGAACCTGAAATGTTAGCTTTGCTTTCTCTCCACGATGCTTCTGGACCTGCTGAGTTTTTCCAGCAATTTCATTTTTTGCATGGGGTGTAGTTGTCCTCCTTTAACAACCTCCTCACAACAATACTGACAATGGCAAATCATTGTATGCCTTATCACTATACATTCACTAAGAGGGGAGCACTGTGGCTTAGTGGTTAGCACTGATGCCTCACAGTGCCAGGGACCCAGGTTTGATTCCACTCTTGGGCGACTATCTGTGTGGAGTTTGCAGTTTCTCCCCTTGTCTGTGTGGGTTTCTTCTCACAGTCCAGCGATGTACAGATTGGGTGGAACGGCCATGCTAAGTTGCCCATAGTGTGCAGTCTACATGGATTAGCCAAGGGAAATGCAGGGTTATAGGGTAGGGGTTTTGGTCTAAGAGGGATGCTCTTTGGAGGGTTGGCATGAGCCAAATGGCCTGCCGCCACACTGTAGGGGCTCTACGGCAGAAGCAAAGTTTTCTCCATGTGTGAAATTGCTGGACACCATTCAGCTTTCTTGCCAACAGTAACTTTGAGCCTGATAAAGCTAAAACAATGGAGACAGGACTTTGCCAAGCTAAAAGTGACCTCACTCACTGGTGAGAAAAAGGTCAGGGATCCCCAGTTATTTCCAAGAGAGTGACTCAATGGAATCAAATGGCTTTTAGGTTTTTCATTGGCCACTTGGAGACAGGACTTTGCCAAGCTAAAGGTCACCGGACCTCTCAAAAAGACTGAAGGAAAGAAATGGAGACAGGACTTTGCCAAGCTAAAGGTGACCTCACTCACTGGTGAGAAAAAGGTCAGGGATCCCCAGTTATTTCCAAGAGAGTGACTCAATGGAATCAAATGGCTTTTAGGTTTTTCATTGGCCACTGCTTGGCCTTACTCGTAGTTGAAGCTCCTGGTTGTTAAATTCCACCTTTCGTGAGTTGCTGATCAGTCAGAGGCTGTGGCTGAAATCTAATGACGGAAGGTGGAATGTAGGTCACAGACTGGTTGGAGCGGGGATGGATAGATCATAGGACAGTGAGTCAGAAACAAGGGCTGGAAGCTAACTTTCAATTTGAACTCCCTGTTCAATGCCAAGCAAAGTCCCTGATAATGAGAGATACCATCTCTCCACCCATCAGCCCTCCCTCACAACCTCAGGAGGCCACTGACATGTTCCACACATACTATTCCATCACTAGGTCCTGAGTCTCATGCATAGTGGAGGTGATTTTGTGGAGGCTGCAAGAGTGGGAATACGGAATGTGGGGTGCCTTAATTAGACAGGATGCAAAATGTTGATTTCTCATCATCTGGTTGAGATAGAATATAGAACATAGAACAGTACAGCACAGTACAGGCCCTTCAGCCTTCAATGTTGTGCCGACCTTTTATCCTATTCTAAGATCAGACTAACCTACATACCCTTCATTGTATTACCTTCCATGTGCCTGTCCAAGAGCTGCTTAAATGTCCCTAATGTATCTGACTCTACTACCATTGCTGGCAGTGCATTCCATGCACCCACCACTCTGTGTAAAAAAACTACCTCTGACATCTCCTCTAAACCCTTCCTCCAATCACCTTAAAGTTATGATCCCTCATGATAGCCATTTCCGCCCTGGGAAAAAGTCTCTGGCTATCTGCTCTACCTACCTCTCATCATCTTGTGCACCTCTAACAAGTCACCTCTCATCCTTCTTCGCTCTAATGAGAAAAGCCCTGGCTCCTTCAACCTTTCTTCTTAAGACATGCCTTCCAGACCAGATAGCAACCTGGTAAATCTCCTCTGCACCCTCTCTAAAGCTTCCACAGCCTTTCAGAACGACCAGAACAAAACACAATATTACAAGTGTGGTCTAACCAGGATTCTATACAGCTGCAGCATTTACTTGCGGCTCTTAAACTCAATCCTCTTGCTAATGAAAGCCAACACACCATAAGCTTTCTTGACAATCCTTTCAACTTGGGTGGCAACTTTGAGGGATCTATGGACATGGACCCTCTGATCAGTCTGTTTCTCCACACTACCAAGAATCCTGCCTTTAAACCCTGTATTCAGAATTCAAATTCGACTTTCCAAGGTGAATGACTTCACACTTGTTTAGGTTGAACTCCATCTGCCACTTATAAGCCCAGCTCTGCATCCTGTCAATATCATGTTGCAACCTATAACAGTGCTCCACACTGTCTACCATTCCATCAACCTTCATGTCAATGACGAACTTACTAACCCACCCTTCCACTACCTCATCCAAGTAATTTATAAAAATCACAAAGAGCAGAGGCCCCAGAACAGATCCCTGTGGAGTACCACTGGTCACCAAGCTCCAGGCTGAGTACTTTCCATCTACCACCACCCTCTGTCTTCTATGGGCCAGCCAATTCTGTATCTAGACTGCCAGATTTCCCTGTATCTCATACCTCCTTAATTTCTGAATGAGCCTCTCGTGGGCAATCTTATCAAATGCGTTGCTAAAATTCATGTACGCCACATCCACTGCTCTACCTTCATCAATGTGTTTTGTCATATCCTCAAAGAATTCAATAAGGTTCATGAGGTATGATCACAAAGCCATTCTGACTATCTCTTATTAAACTATAGTTTTCCAAGTAATCATAAATCCTGTCTCCAGTGTAACAAAAATTACAACAACCTATGATGGTTTGATACATAGAATACATTCACAGGCTATAAATACTCATTAATATGAAACGGTTTTCAATAAGGTCCTGCCTTTAAGACAAAGTCAGTTGCATATGAGAATATCATGGCACCTGGTTCACTTCCAGACCTGGCCAGACTAAGGTACTTCTGACAGACAACTTAAATTCTAACTTCCATAAGTTTGTGGTCATCAACAATTCTACTGATAGTGTCCTAAGCCACACCAAATCCCATTTCAAGAGTAAACTATATAATCAACTGAAGTTATGCATAAATTGCGCAGCACTTTGATCAGTCCATATGTTTGCTGCTGTGTCTGTACCAAGTAGCCGAAACACAAGATCCAGGTGGAGTCAGTTCAGAAATAGCTCAGCGTGTTAGTGCTGGAAGACTAAACATCTCAGAGTTTGAAACTTGAATGGAGGTAATGACTTCAGTGAGGACAGTGAACGTGCTAGCAAGCTGTACAGAAATGGCAAATCTAAGATACTGTTTTGAACTGAGCCATAGCAATAGACTAGGGCTTAATCTAAGGAAAGACAACATGGGACTAATATCAAGGACATCTTGTTTTTACAGAATAGTGACCAAGGCATGGATTTTCAGATAGTTACCCTTAAACAAAAAAACCTTGGATCATTAAAAAAATTTGACACTGTACAGGGAAACTAGTATCCTTGTGATAGTATGTAAGACCATGCTTCCTCAATCCGTATCTATTTTTTGAATTAGAGAAATCATTCAGCTTCAGCAAGCGTAAGTATTCACCTTGGAGAAGTAGGTTAAAGTCTGTAGCAAGCCGAGTGGTACTTCTGGAAAAATGTAGATAATATTAATATAAATGTAGATAATGTAAATAATATAAATAGAAATGTAGATAATTTAAATATAAATGTAGATAGTATGAATATAAATATTCTCATCTGAGTAGCTACATGAGTTTTATTTTGCATCTTCCTGATTTGGTTCACCAATTGTAAAGGAAAGATTTGCATATCCCTTTCCTGTTAACAAACTCAATCAATTACAAAATTAAAAATCACACAACACCAGGTTATAGTCCAACAGGTTTAATTGGAAGCCCTCCTTCCTGAAGAAGGGCTCATGCCCAAAACGTCGATTCTCCTGTTCCTTGGATGCTGCCTGACCTGCTGCGCTTTTCCAGCAACACATTTTCAGCTCAATATGTTGAAGGGGCCAACACCTTCAACATATTGTCTAGCTATCACCATTGTTAACAGCTAACCCGAGAATGCAACTTCTAAAAAATGGTTTTGTGATTTACACATGAAAGAAGTGAAACTATCACTGTATTCTCACAGATGAAAGGCTTAACAGACAATCAATTTTTCAATGTATAATTTCAGTTACATCACACTGTAAATTTTTGCTATAAATTCTGTGTTACGATCGAGCCCTCCACAATCACCTGATGAAGGAGCGTCGCTCCGAAAGCTAGTGTGCTTCCAATTAAACCTGTTGGACTATAACCTGGTGTTGTGTGATTTTTAACTTTGTACACCCCTGTCCAACGCCGGCATCTCCAAATCAATCAATTACATTACTCATATTTGCTATTGGCTTGGGTATTGTCAGCTAGAAGCTATATACGGTCACGCTTACTGCCCTTAGAGTGTAATAATAATCTTATGTAAACTCTGCTATCCCAATTCTTGTAGCTGATCATTTTCAACAGTAAATAAACGGTAAATACTCAATCACCAATTAACAAAGGCTGGTAGCATTTGAAGTAGGTGCATTTAAAATCAAGGTAGAATACTGTAACACCTCATTTTCTTCATCAAGCATAGATAATACTGAAACAAGAAAATAAAGATTGAATGGCAGCCGCCACATTACACTGTTATCACAGAGCAAATGGTCTGGGTTTGTCCTCAGGGGGTGTGGGACACAAGCCAGATTCCATCAAAGTAATTATAAAAAGAAACTGTGGTAGTTATATTTGAAACACCACAACAGTGAATTTCCCTAAAGACAGGAAAACTGCATCCAGGGAACAGTGTAAAATCGAAAAAACCTTCCCTCAGTCACACTTGTTCTGACTCTGAAAGATATGAAGCATTTTGTCCTGGGCTTTAAGAAATTGCTTTGAAAGGAAAAGCCTCCACAGGAATTGAAACAACTTTATACCATAGCTTTATTTGCTTTATTCAGCTGCAGTTTTGCACTTAGAAAGGAAGCATTTTGTGTGTATCTATTTTGTATTTTTTCTATAATTATACCAAAAATAATTGGTAAATGACAAAAACGTTGTATCGTGTATTTCTGGTATATTCTCAAAAAAATTGTTGTAATCTTGTCTGTTATTTTTGCTGGTTGCAGATGTATAGAGATAACCTGTGGAATGATTTACCATTAGAAAAGGTCACTAATATAATTTCAGATCTGTGATAACTTGGTAGATTTTGGCTTTGCTGAGGTTTGGGACACACAAGCAGCTTTGGTATTTATGTGTTAATAAAAGTTAAGAAAATACTAGCTGGAGTTTCTGCACTTGCTCATACCAACAATCTATGCTGGAAAATACGTGTGTGTGGACATTAGATGAGGTGATGATCAGAGGAGGCAAAATGTCCTCCAAGATCCAGCAGCCTACTGACACGAAGAAAGATTTTGGTTTTATACAAAGCCTTCATGGCGTCAGGACACTTGAAAACATTTTACAGCATATGAAATATTTACAGTATAGTCATTGTTGTGGTTCTGTTCGCCGAGCTGGAAGTTTTTGTTGCAAACGTTTCGTCCCCTGGCTTCACAGGAGGCTCCCAAGCACTGATGATGTCGCCTAGCCAGGGGACGAAACGTTTGCAACAAAAACTTCCAGCTCGGCGAACAGAACCACAACAACGAGCACCCGAGCTACAAATCTGTGCACAAACTTTGAATACAGTCATTGTTATATAATTGGAAACAAATAGTTCCTTGAAAGTAGAGTCACAGGTAGATAGGATAGAACAAAGAATATGACTTAGAATCTTAACATTAGCCCATTAGCAGAAGGCATTTGGTATGCTTTCCTTTATTGGTCAGAGCATTGAGTATAGAAGTTGGGAGGTCATGTTGCGGCTGTACAGGACATTGGTTAGGCTGCTTTTGGAATATTGCCTGCAGTTCTGGTCTCCTTCCTATTGGAAGGATGATGTGAAACTTGAAAGGGTTCAGAAATGATGCTGCCAGGGTCAGAGGATTGAGCTAAAGGGAGAGGTTGAGTAGGCTGGGGCTACTTTCCCTGGAGTATCGGAGGCTGAGGTGTGATTTTATCGAGGTTCATAAAATCATAAGGATAGGATAAACTGACAAGGTCTTTTCCCTGGAGTGGGGGAGTCCAGAACTAGAGGGCATAGGTTCAGGGTGAGAGGGGAAAGATAAAAGGGACCTAAGGGGAAACTTTTTCTTGCAGAACGTAGTGCATGTACGGAATGAGCTGCCAGAGGAAGTAGTGGAGGCTAGTACAATTACAGCATTTAAAATGCATCTGGATGTGTATATGAATAGGAAGGGTTTGGAGGGATATGTGCCAAGTGCTGGCAAATGGGACTAGATTAAGTTAGGATATCTGGTCGGCACAGACATGATGGACTCAATGGCCTGTTTCCATGCTGGATATCTCTATGACACTACGACTCTAAAACAATCAAGTTAGGTACAGAAAGGTCCCACAGACAGCAATGAAACAAGTGACCAGATAAACTATTATTGTTGAATATTGAATAATGACCAATACACTGGAAGAACTTCCCTACTCTTCTTTAAATTGTGGTAGAAAGTCTTTTAGGTTCAAACTCCTAAGCAGACAGAGGAGATCTCACTTTAATGCCTTATCTTAAAGGTCCAATAGCACTGCTGAAAATGTAGCATTACCTAAATACTACACAGAAATGTCAGTCTAGATTATACACTCAATTGTGTGGTGTGTGATTGTTCCATGACTTTCTTATTACATTTCAGGCATGGTCATTTGGGCAAGCTACTTGAGTCTGTCAGCATCCTTGAACCAGTTTATGTTATCTGTAGGAAACGAAGGGAGAACTTTGGTAATTCAAAAAGCACCAATGTATTCATTATTACAAAATTAAACATGGCAATGGCACCTTTGTTCCCATAAAGGCATTTGTACTATACACTCAATACGTCCAGTAATGCTGAGAAAATACACACTTTGTCAAAGTGGAACCATACCAAATGAGTTTCCCTTTCTCAATGGCCTTTTTGAGAAATGAGCTCAATGGAACTGTGCTATTGCATATCTTCCATGATTTGAGCAGTAAGTTTTGGGCCTAATCCACTTCAGGACAAAAATTCAGAGGATCTTGATAATTCAGCTTCACAAATCCTCGTCACAATCCATAGGGCTGGTGTTTGATGAAATATTTTCTATTTTCTTGGATGAATACTGCTCCAACAACACTTAAGATGTTCATTAGCAACTATTAGAGGCAACTGAGGGAAGACTGAGGGACACTAACACTTTGACCAGAGAACAGAATGCAGCCTTCACAACAGATAAGATTGACACATTCTGTGCCAAAAGGCTCTCTGTCCTCTGGTATCAATGAGCCATCCAATTAACATGAATTGTATACTTTTTTTGTCTAATGAACAAGTGTATCATATCTAAGTTTTACATCTTTATAAACCTAATAAACTAACTGGAAATTCCTTGTGAATGGCTGACTGGCTATATTAAATAACTGTGGTCACAAAACTCTACTGTGGTACCAATATGCAAGCTCATATTAGTTTTTCAAAGTTTGTGCAAAGATTTGTAGCTTGGTGCTCGTTGTTGTGGTTCTGTGCCGAGCTGGGAATTTGTGTTGCAGATGTTTCGTCCCCTGTCTAGGTGACATCCTCAGTGCTTGGGAGCCTCCTGTGAAGCGCTTCTGTGATCTTTCCTCCGGCATTTGTAGTGGTTTGAATCTGCCGCTTCCGGTTGTCAGTTCCATCTGTCCGTTGCAGTGGTCGGTATATAGGGTCCAGGTCAATGTGCTTATTGAAGTGGTTAGCCATGAAACGACGCGACCAGCTATCCTTAGTAGCCACACACGCAGATGACAAGCAACATGAGTTCGACTGGGACAACACTACTATTATAGGACAAGCCAAACAGAGAACAGCCAGGGAATTCCTCGAGGCATGGCACTCATCCACAGATTCAATCAATAAGCACATCGACCTGGACCCAATATACCGACCACTGCAGCGGACAGCTGGAACTGATAACCGGAAGCGGCAGATTCAAACCACTACAAATGCTGGAGGAAAGATCACAGAAGCGCTTCACAGGAGGCTCTCAAGCACTGAGGATGTCACCTAGACAGGGGACGAAACGTCTTCAACACAAATTCCCAGCTCGGCGAACAGGACCATAACAACAGACATTACATCTTTGCGACAGATTACTTCTCCAAATTTCCTACTGTTCGACAAGCAAGATTGTTGCTGACACAATGAGTAATTTAGTTTATTCAGTATCTGTAAAAGAATAGTGCCTGACAATGTACTGCAGTAGACCAGCAAGCTGTTTCAAACCATGTGTACTAAGTAGGGATTGACCCATATCATATCATTACCCCACCATTTATACTTAAATGGTCTAACATTTATACTTAAATGGTCTGTGATATGTACTATCAAATCTATTATTAGATTAGATTCTATTAAATTAGATTCCCTACAGTGTGGAAACAGGCCATTCAACCCAACTAGTCCACACCAACCCTCCAAAGAGTAACCCACCCAGACCCATTTCCCTCTGACTAATGCATCTAACACTATGGGCAATTTAGCATGGCCAATTCACCTGACCGGCACATCTTTGGACGGTGGGAGGAAACCGAAGTACGCGGAGGAAACCCACGCAGATAGGGGGAGAATGTGCAAACTCCACACAGACAGTCACCCAAGGCTGGAATCGAACCTGGATCCCTGGCGCTGTGAGGCAACTGTGCTGACCACTGAGCCACCGTGCCACCCATTAGGTAATTATCAGTAATTAATTATCAAACAAGGCAAGATTTTTCTATTGGATTGTGTTTTCATGAAACACAAATAGAGAAGAGATTATAATCTCCAACTTGTGCTTGTAAGGGTCAAGTTCGAATGATTTTGCCCTGTGGTTGTCGAACCATTATAATGCATAGGACATTCTTCTATGAAGGAAGAGAAAAATGAAAGAGTTCATGAAGAGAGAGCAGGTAGCAAACTAAGAAAACTACACAATAGACAAAGAATGCAAGTTAGAAATCCAAATTCAAGTACTTGGAATGATTTCTACTGGCTAGGATCAAACAAAGCCATTACTAATCATGGTGTTGTATTGAGAACTAACAGAATCTAGCTCAGATCACTTCAATCACTCATGAAGAGGGTGAAAAAGAACCCTCCATCAGTGATGATTGTGTGACGATGTTGAGTGACAGCAATCAGCAGCAAAATAATTAAGTTGTCAAACAAGTGCAACAGAGAGTAATGTACATGTTTTCAGACAGGTATACAATGACAGGAGTTATCTTGTAAATTCATCTTTTATCTGTTTGTAATTATTTTAATCAATCTGTTTGGTCATGTTAGGAAGACCTTCTGGACCAGAGGTAAGGGCACTACCACTGTGCCACAAGATTCCTTTTCTTGACAAATTTCTCATCACCTCAGTCCTAAATAGCCTACCTTTAAATTGTGACTCATGACACCCCAGTCATCAGGAATATCATTCCAGCCTTTATTCAAATGGAAAATACATTATTGTGTCATTATATTTTTAAGAATCATGCTCAAGATATCATCAGTGTATCAAAGAATGTACCCTGAATATGTAAAATATCATGCTTAATCTTACATCAGGATCACTGACACATCAGTGGAAGCATGCTTCCCTATGCAATTTACTAACTTAATATTAACTAGGATATTATGTGTCTGATGAATGTAATGATTGTACATAATTGTTAGCTGCAATAAACATTTGTTGGATGCTTCAGTGCCACAATATTTCTTATGTTATAAAGGATAACCATTGTCATATCAAATAAGATGCTGTGCTGGAAGTGAAATTTCATCACCTTCAATAATTGTGACTACCACTTAGAAAGACAAGTGCATCAGCTGCATGGGAACTCTGACACCTGCATGTTCCCTTGCAAGTCCTATATGAATTTCAATTGAAAAAAAATCGAGATCCTGGAACTCTCTATTTAACATGCAGTGTGAGAGTACTGTCCCCATATAGACTGCAGTAGTTCATGAAGGTGGCTCACCAACATTTTCTCAATGACCTTTAGGAATGGATTTTAAGTGCTCTGCTTGCACATCATGCCTAAAGTAAATAAATTGAGAAAAGACAGAGGCAGTCACAATACTTATGGTCACAATGATTGGAAATAAGTGCATAAACACTGGAATGGAGCACACATAAATGAGATGAAAAGAGGAATTAAATGAAAGTGCAAAGAAACAAGTTTAGAAGAGTAAGATAATGTGGGGGCTGAAACAGCCAGAGGAAAATAAAGATTACAATCTACAAGGAAAGAGAAAACAAGCTTGAATTTTAACATTGAGTTTTATCCAAATGAATTGAATAACAGACTCTGATGGGTAGGCAATGAGCAACTGAGGTCCCAGAAAATCATATCAGTTAATTTAATAAAATGAGTCTTCAATAGGTTGGGAGGAATGCCCAGAATTAAATAAATTAAGGATATAATTGAAGCTGAGCAAGCCAAGTTGGCAACAATCTCCAGAGTATGTTGGGGAAACGTAATTATTTAGTGAATTGCCAAGTGGCATTAGTTGAGGTTGCATATTTAATACATTTCCAGCTGTTTCACTGTTCACTTAGGCCAATACAATTGATTATGACCACATTTATTTATGAAATAAATTGGCAGCTGGCTGTTACTTGTATAGCCCAACTCCATCCTATGAAAGGTATTTTAATCAGAAAGGGCCTGGAGGGGAGTATGACTGGGAAAGCTAGAGAAAACAATTAAATTAGAATGTCTGTGAAAGCTGATGGAATGCATTAAAATCACAGCAGGGTTGAGAACAATGTGCAGGGTTAAAGGTAAACATCAAAATTACACTGTGCTCAGAACTCTGAGTAAGGTTTGAGGGTAGACAGAGCAGAGTTTGTTTAAAAACACAAGTTGGTGCAAGTTTTCTTGCAGAAGAAATTAAGAGGTAGTAAAAGACAAATTTCAAACATTTTTTGACTAATAATTAACAATCTGCACAATACAGAAAATCTGTGACAGACTAATGAGAAGAACAGAAAGATTTGAGCTAAATCGTAGAAATGGAGGAACTGAGTGACCAGCTGGACGTGCTGTATCCACCAGCTAGGGGCAGTGATAGGGTAATTGCTATTGCTATATGACATTTCTAAATTCCTACACATATGCATTACATATTTATACATATAGCAGTTTAATAAAAATGTGGTCACAGGAAATAAAATTTTGCAGACAGGAAATTGTGTCCGAGCTCATGATAATTCTAGATATTGCGAGATTTTCTTTTGTGCAGAAAACACATGGTGAAAAAGTCTAATTTCTTTTTCAGATTATTGTTTTGGATTAGTTAAATTGAACATTCATAAATATAAATTTTCCCAGAAAATCACCCATGTTGACATTTAGCAGAAAGAAAATTAAATATTTGAAAGAAAGTTCTTGTGAAGCTTTTTACTTAGTGTGAGTCAGACAATCATAGTTTTTGCTCTAATCTGCATAAGCTTAAAGTGAGCTTCCCTTTCATTCCCTTCCAAGTTAAGTTTAAATTTACAAAGGTTATCTTTGTAAGAAGTTTGCGTAGTTTATACATTGCAGATAGAAAAGTTATATCAGTTTAAACTTTTGTAGAAATCTTTGATTTTTAGGCATATCGAATATACTTTGGAAAAGTAACAATGTGTTAGCTCTAAATTTCGCAGAGCTGTAGAAGTAAATGCATGGAACTAAAAATACATAAAAATTACAACCAAGGTATGTTATGTGATGATTTACCATTGTATTGACTTTACAAAGAATTTAGTGACGAAAATACAAAGAGGTGCAAAACAAATTGTACATTAAGATCATAGAATCATATAAAAGAAGTTCTTTGGCTCATCAAATCTGCATCAGCAAAAAGTACCCTAAATCTACACTAGTCCCATTTTCCAGCACTTGACCCATATGGTTGAATCTTGTAGCATCTCAGGCGCTCGACCAAGTACTTTTTAAAGATTGTGAAGTTCCCCATGTCAACTACGCTTCCAGGCAGTGCATTCCAGATTCCCACCAGCTTCTAGGTGAAAAATTAAAATTGCTCCAATCCCCTCTAAAACACCTGCCCTTCACCTTAAATTTATGTCTTGTTCAACTAAAGGAATAGATGCTTCCTATCCACACTGTCTATCCCCCTTATACTTGCAACTCTTTGTATTTTTGCCACTTATACTGTACACCTTAATTAGGTTTCCCCCTATATTACACACCTTAATTAGGTTTCCTCTCAGCCTCCTCTGTTGTAAAGATAACAACACAAGCTTATCCAGCCTCTCTTCATAGCTAAACTGCTCCAACCCAGGCAACATCCTGGTGAGAGTCTTTTTCACTCTCTGTAGTACAATCCTTCTTAGAATGTGACGATCCAAACTGCACCTGTAGCCTAACCAAAGTCCTATACAGCTTCAACATAACCTCCCTACTTTTATAATCTATACCATGATTGATAAAGGCAAGTGTCCTGCATGCCTTCATAGCCACCATATTATCCAGTTCTGCCACCTTCAGGGATCTGTGGACAAGCACACCAAGATCCCTCTGAGCTCCCTAATGTCCCGTCTTGTAAGGGTATGAATAAAAAAGATATGCAGAGTCATTACAGGGACATCAGCAATGATTGCTGCATCAGCAATTATTGAGGTAACATTTATTTATTTTCCAAATCAACATGGGTGATTTTCTGGGAAAATTCATATTTATGAATGTTCAATTTAACTAATGATGTTGAACTTAATTACTGAAATATCATGGGATTAGTTATAACTATGAACTTTATTGATTATTGGTATGTTTAATCTATTTTCAAACCTCTAAAGAGAATGATGTCCTGGAAAGTTTTCCGTTTAGCTCAAGTGCAGGTGACCACATGAAACCTAATTTTATTGATGGTTTCTATCTTTACCCCAGCTGTTCCACCCCAAGGTAATTTTTTTCAGTCAAACTTATTGTTAGGCTATCATGAATTTGGAGAGATTTAAATTAGTTTAGGAAGCATAGGCCCATAATCAGTCTTCCTATCTGTAGGTTTTGTTCTAAAATGAAATGCCATCCCCTTTGAACTGAGTTCCCCATGCCCTCCCTCTTTGTGATAAAGTTCCCTTGATTTCCCCTTCATAACCCCAGATTCCTTCTGGTCTCTCTCCTGTTCAGAATGAATTCGCAATATCGCTCTACCCTCAAATCTCCCATCCACCCATCTCTCTCTACCTCTCTCTCCTTATTCTCTCTGCTCCAAATTCTCTGTGGAATTTTCTCCTCCACAATTTTCCGTGGATTCTTCCTGATCCCGAGTCTCCCCTGCCTCAAGGTTTCTCCCGGATTCTCCCTCCTCTCCCATCAGATGTCCCCGGATTCTCCCACCATACCAAATCTTCTGCCCTTTCCCTAAAATCAGCCCCCTCCTCCCTGACTCTGTTTTGGATTATCCCTGGGTTTCTCCCTTTCATTTTGTCCACCCAATTCGCTCCTGATTTTGCCGCTGATGCTAGCACCAATATCTCATTCTAATATCTGCTCCACTCTCGGTTTGCAATGTGTTCTGGAATTGGAAGTGAAGTTATAGTTTCAAGTATTGGGCAAGTAGTTTCAACTGTAGAAAATTCCTGATCCCCTGGAGCTATAGAGAATCACTACAGAGAAAAATCAGACAGTACAGATTAAATTGGAATGCTAAAATCAGTGATAATGGTACTTATGATGGAAATTCTTGGATACTATCTCACTGTTTAAAATGGAGAGAGTGAGTGGAAAGGAGTGTGAGAGAGACAGAGTGGGGAAGAGGGAAAGCAGAGGCTTTCTCTCCCTAACTATTCTGACAAAGCATCCTTCACTATATGCTGTGCCCTGAGATGATCACCCTGATCTGGAGGATACGGAAACAGAGATGGAATTGGTTATTGAAGCAAAGAAGTGGTTGGAGAGCCATGTAGTAGATCAACACTGAGGCAGCAGAGCAAGAGGCTGGCAGCAGCAACTGTAGAAGGTGAGGCAATGAAAGAGATGGAGATGGAGGCAGCAGAGAATGAAAAAAACAACAAAAAGAGTCCACAGTGGAGAAGGAGCAAGAAGTGTCAGAGGAGCAAGTGGAGGTCAATACAACAGAGAAATAATGGAAGCTTGAGGTGGAGGAGGTGCAAAAAGCGCATCATAGAACATAGAACATAGAACATTACAGCGCAGTACAGGACTTTGGCCGATATTACGCCGACCTGTGGAACCAATCTGAAGCCCATCTATCCTACACTATTCATGATAGTTGACAAGGAGGTTGAGGCTGCGCAGGCACAAGAGGAGTTCGACATGAGTTGACCAAACAAATTCATGTTACTTTTGCAGGTTTGATGAGACAGAATGAAAAAAAAAGTAATGAGTGTGTCAGAGATCAATTGCATCATCTCAATGCAGACATGATGGGCCAAATGACCCCTGTCTGGGATGTACCTTTTCTATGGTTCTATGGTATCAGCAGCTGCTGCACAGACATGAATTAGCTAACCAGCAATCAGCATGACTAGTATCAGACAATGGGAGGCGTGCAGGTACCTAAGAATGGATTGGATCTGCGTTTGGGAATTTTATGGCTTATATTGCTTTTATTGTCCTCACCAGTTTTTTTATGGTGATCATTAATTTTTATGATTCTTATAATTTTTATTGCTTATTGTTTTTATAAGTTTCACAGTTTTATAGGTTTTATGGTAGGTATTATAGAGAGATTTTTGCACTTTGTGAAAAGATGCATAAATTCAGAACTTTTCATCCTAACTTCCCAGTGCTTTTTCATTATATGGTTCGCTGGTTGTGTTTGATGTCATTTTAATGCCCTTGAGAGCTTCATTTTGGTACCTGGCAAAACTTCAATTTGATACCAAATGAGAGCTTTGATGCCAATTAGACAGTTTCATTTTGATGTCTTCCAGCACTTTGATAACTTTTGAGTACTTTGTTCGTTCCAAATGAAAACACTTGGTACCAAATGAGAGCTGCATTATTTTTAAATGCATTGAAAATTTTGTCAAAAGTTTCTCGGAGGGTTGTTGCTGACATTGGAAACATTCCATCTCAGGAAACTACCCCCTTCATCTTGATAAGCCCAGAGTGAAGAAAATACTGAAAGAAAATTAAACTTTCAAATAAATAGGTATTGAGCAAAAGTCTCATATTGAAGTAATAAACTATGGGACTGTGAGATAAGTAAAACTGTATTGTATTATTGCACAGCTCTCAGAATAGCACTGTACCTTTAAGACAGCTTGGTGATACCACAACATGTGATTCTTTGGCAGAAGAGATCTTCATCTTACTCTCTGTGGAATCTTTAGCAAGCAGTCAACTGTATACATAATATAATATAATATAATAAATAATATAATACAATATAATATTATACATAATATAATATAATATTAATCTAAGTAAACATATAACCCTGACTGTATATGCAAGTCAAAGTGATGTCATATTAGTGCACACAGTTGATTGTTTATATACTTAAAGATATCTTTAAGAACCTGAATCTTATGTAGTATATGTTATATGGCTTATATACAGAAAATCATATCATATCAAATTGTAACTTATTGGATAAATTGAGGTTGCAGAGAATGTCAAAGCTCATTTTCTTTTGAATGAATAGGAAAATGAAAAATTCCGGTGATTGCAAGTTCAAGCATATTTAAATATGTCTGCACCTGTTGTATTGAAAAATGATCAGTTTGAAAATTAGCAATATTTTGTTAGCTGAGAAGAAATTTGCAGGGGCACTCTGGCAGCTAAACCATTTGGTCATGGCTCATTTTGAACATGTCAGCAATGCTGTTCAGCGTGGCAGGAACCCGGGTTCACTTCCAGCCTCAGGCAACTATGTGGAGTTTGTACATTCTACCCATGTCTGTGCAGGTTTCTGCTGGGTGCTCCACTTTCTTCTCACAGTCTAAAGGAGTGTATGTTCGGTGAATTGGCTATGCTAAATTGCCCCTAAATTGTCCAGGGATGGTGCTGGCTCGATGGTTTTGCCATGGGAAATACGGGGGTGGGTGGGTCTGGGTTGGATGCCCTTCAGAAGGGTGATGTGGACTCATTGGGTTGAATGGCCTGCATCCAAACTGTAGGGATTCTGTGAATCTTTACCAGGATTACCATTTACCATTTGAGGGGAGCATGGTATGTTTTTGGAAGAAGTAAAACAGAGAATTTTCCTTACACACCCGAACTAACATCACTAAAATAGTTTAACAGTTTATTACATTTATTGCTGTTTGTAAAGCATTAATAATTGGTTGTTTCATTTCTCCACAAAAACACCAATCTTTACATTTTGAAAGTAATTCTTTGGTTGTTAGGTTCTTTAAGGCATTCCAATTATGTGAAAGGTGCTCCATAAATGCCAGTTCTTTGTTTGTTTAGAATTGAGTCTTGAGTTTATGGAGAAACATTAAAATTCCAATCAAAGTTTGATAGGGAGTTTAGTAATATTGTATGAGGAAAAAAAATAAGCCATCCAAATGAAGAAAGAGATTAGGAATTTGAAGTAGTCGAAAACTTAGTTAATAGAACAGATACTTTTAAAACAAGTAATTAAAATCAGTTACAACTAAATTTAAATTGACAATCAAGAAAGATAATTTGCTTATCCTTGAGTTTGATCTTGTAAGATTATTCTCCAGTCAGGATCCTCAGACACCACTCATATCCTAACCCTAATTGATTTGGTTTACGTTACAACTTCCCCTCCAAATTCTGTCCTCTATCATCTCACAGGGTTGACTCTCTTTGTCTGATTTCACTCTGATCAGATCAGAGAGGGCCATAGAATCACCTCCCAATGGCTTTTTTTCCCATTCAAAACCTTTGGAGGTCCCCAAGGCACTTTCTATTTCTCATCAACATGCTGCATTTTGGTAACATTCTCCAAAGACTCAATATAAGATTCAATATGCTCACTAATTTGTCTCAGTCTCCACCAACTCTCTCAATTCCTCCATTGTCTTGGATGGGCTGAAATATCCTCCAATTAAACATGAAGAAGATCGAAGACATCACCTTCCCACTTCTCAGCCTTCTGACAAAACCCATTCACTGTTTGCTGAATCTTTTCTTCACAATGGCGATAATTTCACGTTGAATTAAACCATTTGCAATCACAGCTTCCGTTTCCACTCAGAGTTAAGCTTCCTACTTCACACACTGTCTATCACAAAGGTGGTCGACTTGTACTTTCACAATATAGTCCCTTTCTGTCCTAGCTCATCTGAATTGCTGAAATGCTCATCCATGAATCGGAGATGCCGGTGTTGGACTGGGGTGTACAAAGTTAAAAATCACACAACACCAGGTTATAGTCCAACAGGTTTAATTGGAAGCACACTAGCTTTCGGAGCGACGCTCCTTCATCAGGTGATTATGGAGGGCTCGATCGTAACACAGAATTTATAGCAAAAATTTGCAGTGTGATGTAACTGAAGTTATACATTGAAGAATTGATTATCTGTTAAGCCTTTCATCTGTGAGAATACAGTGATAGTTTCACTTCTTTCATGTGTAAATCACAATTTTTAAAAGTTGCATTCTCGGGTTAGCTGTTAACAATGGTGATAGCTAGACAATATGTTGAAGTCTAGCTATCACCATTGTTAACAGCTAACCCAAGAATGCAACTTTAAAAAAAAGGGTTTTGTGATTTACACATGAAAGAAGTGAAACTATCACTGTATTCTCACAGATGAAAGGCTTAACAGACAATAAATTCTTCAATGTATAATTTCAGTTACATCACACTGCAAATTTTTGCTATAAATTCTGTGTTACGATCGAACCCTCCACAATCACCTGATGAAGGAGCGTTGCTCTGAAAGCTAGTGTGCTTCCAATTAAACCTTCATCCATGAAGTTTGACTATCCCAAAGCTCTCATGTGCAGCTTTCCATCTCACACACTCCCTCAGTCTGAATTCTAATTCTTACCCAATGAAATGTCTCAGACCTGAAATGCTAACTCTGTTTCCCTCTCCAGAGCAGGCACCAAGCATCATCTGATCACTAGTTACCATGTTTAAGATGTTGGGCATAATAGTCCTGTCCTGGAGGTGGTCAGGTGGAAGGGCATTTAATTAGATGGGGTATTGGCATTCCTGAATCCAATTATCTTGTACCTTCCCTCAAATTAAACTTTTGGCAGCAAGGTACATAGTTGATCTTTCCATCTGAGCACCAACTGAGGCAGTGAAGTGGCTGATTCTGAGACTCTTCTGAGACTCTCTAATCATCACTGGGATTAACCAAGCAGTGAGTGAGTATGCTAACAAGTTTTCCTGAAAGCAGCAATAGTGCAGGCTATTTGTTGGCTGCAATATTAGCAAACTTGATCAGAGGCGCTCAGTCCCAGCCCTTGCTTCTGAAGCCCTCTGTCAAATCTTTCCTCACAATCCTCACCTTTGAAACCCCTCTCCACTCCTTTCACCCAGGTAAGCCATTTACCTTACACTTGCACTGTGTTGCTTACCTGGCAGCAGACACAACTTTCTACATGGTGATGTTGAGCTTGAAACTATTGGTCTATGATTTGTTGGAAGCTTCTTTTGGAGGGGAGTTCTGCCCCTGGCGATTTACTTCTAGATGATGCCCTGCTGGTGTCCCTGGAGCTGTCTGATTGGTAGAGTTCCTGACAGGCCTCCTGAAGAGATACAGTGGCTCTGGTCTCATTGACTGTCCAGTTGGCAGGCAAGACCTGCATTGTCAAAATCAGATTCTGCCCATTTTGTGGGCACAATAATGTCAACATTGCATAAAGAATTTTAAACTGAAAATGTGTTGCTGGAAAAGCACAGCAGGTCAGGCAGCATCCAAGGAACAGGAGAATCGCGCTTCGGGCATAAGCCCTTCTTCAGGAAGAAGCCCTCTGCTTATGCCCGAAAAATCGATTCTCCTGTTCCTTGGATGCTGCCTGACCTGCTGGGCTTTTCCAGCAACACATTTTCAGCTCTGATCGCCAGAATCTGCAGTCCTCACTTTCTCCTCAAAGAATTTTAAAGGCATTTGTGATTTCTTGTTATTATCATTATTTGGAAACTTGTATCTAACATGAACAAAACCATATATAACATTAAGTTTGATTTAGATTTCTATATTGTGTGGCTTAAAGAAGGAATGGACTTAGTTTAGTCTTTCAGTTCTGAGAGTGGTACTGAGGTATCTGGAAATGTGTTAACATGCATTTAAATGAGGCTTTAAGAAACAGCGCTTGAGGTGAATTATCCAGTGCTTTGGAAAAACATGGGTGGAAGAGAACAAAAAAAACTGTGCTATTTTCAAGCAACAAGGAGTCCTATGAGATACGATACAGGAATTAATTGTCTTAGAAAGACATAACTATCTAGAATGTCAGTGAGTGTGAAAGTTTCTTTTAGAAAGTATGTCGGCTTATGTCAGACCTAATGACTTTATAGCAGCAAAGAGGCTTTTAGTTGACAATCACTAAAGTATTTTGGGCTGAAAGGACATCCAGAGTGTTTTAATGTAATTAAAAGCTCCAGTCACAAAAGGCCAAAGAAGAGCAATTTCTGGAATCCATGTTAAGAATTAGGTGAGCTGTATTTGCAGTTTGTTTGAGAGTCTGATGAAGAGACATTAAATAAAGAAGTTTGCTGGAAAGAAGCCAAATGCAGCCTTGCCAAATGGACAAGCAGCTTCATAATGTACTTACAATAGATGACTCTCCGCTGAGGTTTGAGTACTGATAGGGTTGTACAAAATAAAAGGGTTGGATCATTATTTTTGATACTTGGAACAGTCCTTAATTGAGTTTTTGAAGAAGCAATGAAGGGGTTTGATAAAGGCAGAGGGGTGGTTATGATCTATATTGACTTCAGTAAGGCTGTCGACAAGGTTCCACATAGTTAGCAAGGTTAGATCACATGGAATACAGGGAGAACTAGCCAGTTGGATACAGAACTGCCTCAAAGGTTGCAGACTGAGGGTGGTGTTGGACAGTTGCTTTTCAGACTGGAGGCTTGTGACCAGTGGTGTGCCATAAGGATAGGTGCTGGTTCCACTGTTTTGTGTCATATATATAAATGATTTGGATGTGAGCATAGGAGGTATGATCTGTAAGTTTGCAGATGACACCAAAGTTGGAAGTGTAGTGGACAGGGAAGAAGGTTGCCTCAGAGTACAATGTGCTGTGGACCAGGCCAGACCCTCTCAAAACATATAAATAAGGTAGCCCAGACCCTAACATATATTGTTTTTTAGGCAGATATAAGGTGGATATCCCAGGAGTGATGCAGTTGGTCAAACCACTTGGCTTCAAGTCAAGTATAACTTATTTACACACCACCAAATAAAACACAAACAAAAGAAAACAGAATTTAGAATCACAGCAATTTGAAAACCTGACCCACCCGATATTCCCACAACTTAACAAAGAGCTGTCCTAACTTCCTGCAACATCCCTTAAACATACCCCTTAGCAAAAAGGTAAATTCAAACACAGGTTCTTACAGGGGAGTGAGATGGTGGAGAGAATCAGCCAGGGATCATTTGCTGAAGCATGGAACCTCTTTTCACTCCAACAGCTTCTTTGGGTCCCCAACTAAAACTAAACCAAACTAGAAAAATTCCTGAATTCAGATAACTGGCCAGTCCCCTTTCATTGTACAACTATTTTTTAAAAAATCCTAAAAGCCTTTTACCCGATTATTGCCTTGGGCAGTATCTGTAAGCCATTAGCAAAGGCTTGAGACCCCAGACAAATTAAAACCCCTGCCTTTTACAACTCCTCTTGAAAAGAAAAACCAAGCACAACATAACACTATTAAAGGGAGCAGCTTCATCACAAATGGAATCTTGATCAGATGGGCCAATGGGCCGAGGAATGGCGGACAGAGTTTAATTTAGATAAATGTGATAGGCTGCATTTTGGAAAGTCAAATCAAGGCAGGACTTACACACTTAATGATAAGGTCCTGTGGTGTGTTGCTGAACAAAGAAATCTTAGAGTGTAGAGTCATAGAGTCATGGAGATGTACAGCATGGAAACAGACCCTTCGGTCCAACCTGTCCACACCAACCAACCCAATCTAGTCCCACCTGCCAGCACCCAGCCCATATCCCTCCAAACCCTTCCTATTCATATACCCATCCAAATGCCTCTTAAATGTAGCAATTGTACCAGCCTCCACCACATCCTCTGGCAGCTCATTCCATACACGTACCACCCTCTGTGTGAAAAAGTGTAGGTTCATAGTTCCTTGAAAGTAGAGTCACAGGCAGATGGGACAGTAAAGAAGGTGTTTAGTATGCTTTCCATTATTGATCGGGGCATTGAGTATAGGAGTTGGGAGGTCACATTGCGGCTGTACAGGACATTGGTTAGGCCTCTTTTGGAATACTGCATTCAATTCTGGTCTCCCTTCTATCAGAAGGATGTTGTGAAACTGGAAAGGATTCAGAAAAAAAGTTACAAGAATGATGCCAGGATTTGAGGTTTTGAGCTTTAGGGATAGGCTGAATAGGTTGGGGCTATTTTACTGAAAGCCATTGGAGGCTGAGGGAGTGACCTTGTAGAAGCTTATAAAGTTATGAGGGGCATAGATAGGGTGAATAGCCAAGTTCTTTGCCCCAGGGTAGCAGAGCCCAAAACTAGAGGGCATAAGTTTAAGGTGAGGGGGGGAAGATTTGAAAGAGTCCTAAGGAGGAACGTTTTCATGCAGAGGGTGGTGCGTGTATCAAATGAGCTGCCAGAAGTGGTTGAGGCTGGTACAATTGCAGTATGTAAAAGACATCTGATTGAGTATAGGAATAGGAAGTGTTGAGAGGGATATGAGCCAAGCGCTGACAAATGGGACTCGATTAGGTTGGGATGTCTTGTTGGCATGGACAAGTTGGACCGAAGGGTCTGTTTCCATGCTGTACATTTCTATGACTCTATGACTCTAAGACCATTTCAGATTGTTCCGACATAGTGTTAAATAGTTTATGCTTCTTTTTTATTTGGTGTATAATAAACATTGATGTTCTTTTATGAAAAGTACATTGGTAGCCTCATGTGAATATATTAGTGATTGACCACTCCCGTATTAAAAACTGAAAAAAATAACTTATGGTCTATCTAGCCAGGTTTAACTCTTGTATCTGACTTGTTCAGCATTAACAGCAATTGGGATCATAACATATTGCACATTGAAATGAACAGGCTGCACATAATATAAGAGGGAGCATTAAAAGCCACTCCTTTGTTTGCTGATCTATATCGGTTCCTTGTCTCCCAAAAAAATTGATTTTAAAGTATGTGAGGGATCTTGGAGTCCATGTACATAGATCCCTGAAAGTATGCCTGTTAAGAAGGCATACGGTGTGTTAGGTTTCATTGGTAGAGGGATTGAGTTCCAGAGCCACAATATCATACTACAACTATACAAAACGTTAGTGCAGCCACACTTGGAATATTGTGTACAGTTCTGGTCGCCATATTTCAGGAAGAATGTGAAAGCATTGGAAAAAGGTGCATAGGAGATTTAGCAGGATGTTACCTGGTCTGGAGGGAAGGTCTATGAGGAAAGGCTGAGAGACTTGGGTCTGATCTCATTGGAAAAAAGAAGGTGAAGAGGGGATTTGACAGAGACATACAAGAGGGTCAGAGGATTAGAAAGGGTATACAGTGAAAGTCTTTTTCCTAGGATGATGACGTCAGCTTGTACGAGGGGGCATAACTACAAATTGACGGGTGATAGATTTAAGACAAATGTCAGAGGCAGGTTCTTTACTCAGAGGATGGTAAGGGCTTGTGCCCGAAACGTCGATTCTCCTATTCCTTAGATGCTGCCTGACCTGCTCCGCTTTTCAAGCAACACATCTTCAGCTCTGATCTCCAGCATCTGCAGCCCTCACTTTCTCCTCAAGGGCATGGAATGCCCTACCTGCCAATGTAGTCAACTCAGCCATATTAGAGAGACTAAAACAATCCTTGGATAAGCACATGGATGATGATGGGATAGTGTAGGGAGACAAGCTGAGAATAGTTCACAGATTGGTGCAACATTGAGGGCTGAAGGACCTGTTCTGCGTTGTATTGTTATATGTTCTATGTTCTAAATTTCTTAACCTCATGTTCAAAAGCCTGCATAGCCTTATCCTTAACAATTAATCTCCCAGCCCAACAACATTCTGTGATCTCTACAATGTGCCTTGAAACAACTATTCACCTTAAAGATGTATGAAGATCTTGGGCAGAAAGCTGAAAGCTTCCACTATTAGTCTAAGACTTAGAGTCATAGAGATGTACAGCATGGAAATAGACCCTTCGGTCCAACCCAACCAGATATCCCAACCCAATCTAGTCCCACCTGCCAGCACCTGGCCCATATACCTCCAAACCCTTCCTATTCATATACCCATCCAAATGCCTCTTAAATGTAGCAATTGTACCAGCCTCCACCACTTCCACTGGCAGCTCATTCCATACATGTACCACCTTCTGCATGAAAAAGTTGCCACATAGGTCTCTTTTATATCTTTCCCCTCTCACCCTAAACCTATGCCCTCTAGTTCTGGACTCCCTGACCCCAGGGAAAAGACTTTGCATACTTACCATATCCACGCCCCTCATAATTTTGTAAACATCTATAAGGTCACCCCTCAGCCTCCGACGCTCCAAGAAAAATAGCCCCAGCCTTTTCAGCCTCTCCCTAAAGCTCAAATCCTCTAACCCTGGCAACATCCTTGTAAATCCTTTCTGAACCCATTCAAGTTTCACAACATCCTTCCGATAGGAAGGAGACCAGAATTGCACGCAATATTCCAACAGTGGCCTAACCAATGTCCTGTACAGCGGCAACATGACCTCCCAACTCCTGTATTCAATACTCTGACCAATAAAGGAAAGCATACCAAACACCTTCTTCACAATCCTATCTACCTGCCACTCCACTTTCAAGGAGCTATGAACCTGCACTCCAATTCTCTTTGTTCAGCAACATTCCCTAGGACCTTACCATTAAGTGTATAAGTCCTGCTAAGATTTGCTTTCCCAAAATGCAGCACCTCGCATTTATCTGAATTAAACTCCATCTGCCACTTCTCAGCCCATTGGCCCATCTGGTCAAGATCCTGTTGTAATCTGAGGTCACCCTCTTCGCTGTCCACTACACCTCCAATTTTGGTGTCATCTGCAAACTTACTAACTGTACCTCTTATGCTCGCATCCAAATCATTTATGTAAATGACAAAAAGTAGTGGACCCAGCACCGATCCTTGTGGCACTCCATTGGTCACAGGCCTCCAGTCTGAAAAACAACCCTCCACCACCAGCCTCTGTCTTCTACCTTTGAGCCAGTTCTGTATGCAAATGGTTAGTTCTCCCTGTATTCCATGAGATGTAACCGTGTTAACTAGTCTCCCATGGGGAACCTTGTCGAACGCCTTACTGAAGTCCATATAAATCACATCTACTGTTCTGCTCTCATCAATTCTCTTTGTTGCTTCTTCAAAAAACTTAATCAAGTTTGTGAGACATGATTTCCCACGCACAAAACCATGTTAACTATCTCTAATCAGTCCTTGCCTTTCCAAATATGTATACATCCTGCCCCTCAGGATTCCCTCGAACAACTTGCCCACCACCGAGGTCAGGCTCACCGGTCTATAGTTCTCTGGCTTGTCCTTACCGCCCTTCTTAAACAGTGGCACCATATTTGCCAACTCCTGTCTTCCGGCACCTCACCTGTGACTATCGATGATACAAATATCTCAGTAAGAGGCCCAGCAATCACTTCTCTAGCTTCCCACAGAGTTCTCGGGTACACCTGATCAGGTCCTGGGGATTTATCCACTTTTACCCGTTTCAAGACATCCAGCATTTCCTCCTCTGTAATCTGGAATTTTGCAAGATGTCACCATCTATTTCTCTACAGTCTATATCTTCCATATCCTTTTCCACAGTAAATACTGATGCAAAATACTCATTTAGTACCTCCCCCATTTTCTGCGGCTCCACACAAAGGCCGCATTGCTGATCTTTGAGGTATCCTATTCTCTCCCTAGTTACTCTTTTGTCCTTACTGTATTTGTAAAGACCCTTTGGATTCTCCTTAATTCTTTTTGCCAAAGCTATCTTATGTCCCCTTTTTGCCCTCCTCATTTCCCTCTTAAGTATAATCCTACTGCCTTTATACTCTTCGAAGAACCCATTTGATCTATCTTGTCTATACCTGTCATATACTTCCTTCTTTTTCTTCCTAATGCTCAGTGACAAAAGATGACCACATGGAAGTATTGGTGAAGAGGCATATCATGAAGAAAGGATGTAAAGCAGTAAAGCAGTAAGATAGCAAGTGACAGTAGAGTAAGACTAGATAACTACAAAACAAGGTAAATAATACTGCAGCAAGGTTTAAACTTTATCGACTACAGAGTCTAACTGCAGACTGGAGCTCACTGAAGCAGATCATAGATTGGCTAGCTCCTCCCAGAGGCTGTCACTCATATGTCAGTGAACCAAGCCATACAAATATTCCTTAGTTAACGCATTCTAGCTAACTGCCTTACATAATATCTCCTCCAAAGGTTTTTTTCAGCAACATAAGACCAGGAGTAGGCCATTTAGAGTGTTCTGCCATTCGGTTAGATCATTGCTGATCATCCACCTCAATAAAGGCAAAATAATGTGGATGCTGGAAATTTGAAATAAACATGAAGATTTCTGAAGAAATTCATCAGGTCTGGCAGCATCTGTGAAGAAGGAAACAGAGCTGTTGAGTTTCTTTCTCCACAGAAGCTGCCAGACCTGCTGAGTTTTTCTAACAGTCTCTGTGCTTGTTCCATCTTCTATAGATCCTTTAAAACAATGAAATGAAACATTGAAGAATGATCCAAGTATGGATCTCTCCCAAACCTGGATGCTACCACTGGTCTCTGTCTCTCCCTCTGACTTGAGAAACTTTGGAAAACGCTAAGCTAGGGAGTTGACAAAATGCAGTGCTGCTGAAACAAATTGCCTCCAGAACATTGTTTACGTGAAGGTGCTATGAAGTCAATAACAAATTACATTGTGGTGTGAGAAACACCACAGGCTTGCTTCAGCGTGCGGTGCTCTGAGTCATTGAGGGCATGGTGTGAAATTCTCACACGCTATGCTGTGTGCAGAATTAGCCTATTAGTAAGCACCAAAGGTCAAAACAAAACTTCTGAAATAAAATGCAAAAAGTGTTATGTTTATCTGGAGATGGTTGGCAGAATCCTGGGATTTAGGACTGTTGTTCGCAGATCATTTTCACGACTAGTTACCAGCGAACTACTGCTGCTCACTTTAAGACTGAGGTATACCATGTAGTTCTCTAATTTCAGGAAAGAAAGGAGTCATGCAAATATATAATACATTTCCATCCTGATATAGAACTTCTTCAGCAGCTATAACTATTTGCTCTGTTACTGTGAAAATATTTAAATTTCAAGAAGAATGGATCTTAAAACCAGTTAATGGTTGATAATGAAGGTATTTATGAATAAATCTATCCTTAAAATATTCTATATCCTTAACAATTCTGACAGAACAGCTTAAAGTTTTTATTTCTTCACTTGAAGATCTGATTCTCTATGTCACAGGCAGTGCACTTCAAAGTAATTAATTGCATGTGAAGTATTATGAGCCTCCTGAGGTATGTGACAAGGTAATTTATGAATGTTAGTTTTCTTTTTATTCATTTACCAGTCTCTTCCTAAGATATCAACTTCAACCTGCTCATACTTGACTAGGAAGTGCAGGCCTAGGACTACCCAGCTGTCTCTACCTTTACTCTGAGATATACCAGAATGTGGAAGTTGCCCACACCTCCCCCCTCACCTCCCTCCAAGGCCCCAATGGAAACTTCCATATCCGCCACAGATTCACCTGCATCACCACACACATCATCTATTGCATCCTCTGCACCCGATGTGGCCTCCTCTATATTGGGGAGACAGGCCGGCTACTTGCGGAGCGTTTCAGAGAACACCTCTGGGACACCCGGACCAAACAACCCAACCACCCTGTGGCTCAACATTTAAATTCCCCCTCCCACTCCACCAAGGACATACAAATCCTTGGACTCCTCCATCGCCAGACCATAGCAACACGACGGCTGGAGGAAGAACGCCTCATCTTCCGGCTAGGAACCCTCCAACCACAAGGGATGAACTCAGACTTCTCCAGTTTCCTCATTTCCCCTCCCCCCACCCTGTCTCAGTCAAATCCATCAAATTCAGCACCGCCTTCCTAACCTGCAATCTTCTTCCCGACCTCTCCGCCCCCACCCCAGTCTCACCTATCACCCTCACCTTGACCTCTTTCCACCTATCACATCTCCGACGCCCCTCCCCCAAGTCCCTCCTCCCCACCTTTTATCTTAGCCTGCTGGACAAACCTTCCTCATTCCTGAAGAAGGGCTTATGCCCGAAACGTCGATTCTCCTGTTCCCTGGATGCTGCCTGACCTGCTGCGTTTTTCCAGCAACACATTTTCAGCATCCAGTATAGGCCCCATCTTCCCACCTTTAAGTACAATGGAACAGATTGAATGGATATGATGTAATATTGGTGTATCCGATAATCCTGGAATGCAAAGATAATTTCAACATCCTTTCTGTAATGCAAACCATCTTCTTAAACTTCTTTCTGCTGTCTCTCCAACAGCAAGTGCAAGGAGTTCATGGCCTCACTGGTCACTAAGATTAAAGTCATCCAACCAGTTGCCTCTGTAATTTTCCACTTTTCCCAGCTCACAGGATTGATCTAAGCTCTCCTGTTTGAAGTTTTCAAATTAGATTCCTCCTACCCCTAGCTGCCATCCTGAATCAGCCATTATCAAGATCAAAAATACTCTTTTCAACTGTGTCAAAAGTTAATTATTTTTTCTCATTCTTCCCATCTTTTCTGCAACTTCTGAGATAGCTATCTGCATCATCCTCCTACAACCCCTCTCATTGCTACTCAATGTGACTTTTTCACCTCATAATTTTTATCTACATACTGGGATCCAATGAATCACTTGCACTGGCTTTTCTTTCTCCATCTGAACAGTTACTTCTGGCATTCCCCAAGAATCTACCCTAGAACACAATCTCAGCTATCATCATCTACAATCTGACCCTTTCCGTATTTGTGCCAATGATACCCTTCTCTATGTTATCAGTACCTTTGTCAACTCCTCCCTTGTACCAACCCCTCTGTCAGGAATCTGCATTTGCAGCAATTTCCTCCAAATAAATATTAGGAAAATCAAACTCATTGTCTTGTTACCATCACACAATCTATTCCCTGGTCACCAACTCCATCTTAGCCCTGACAACTGAGGCTGAACCAGATTGTTCACTTCGTTGGCATCATATTGCAACCTGAGATAAGCTTCCAACAATATGTCCACACCATCATCAAGACTATCTTGTTACTTGTGTAGCATTGTCCAACTCTAGCCCTGCCTTTTCCAATATGCTGCTGAGACCCTCATTTTTTCATCGCTTTACTGCCTCCAGATTTAGCTATCCTGATGTACTCCCTGTCCAGTCTCCATGTTTAATCTGCTGTAAATTTGAAATTATTCAAAACTCTGCTGCTGTGCCCTCAATTCACCAATCATCCTGTGCTCACTGGTCTGCATTGGCTCCCAGTTAATTCTCATCCTAACCTAACTATCAAATTCCACATTTACCATACTCACCTGTATATCTGACATTTCCATGAACCCTACAACTCTTAGATATTTTACTCCTACAATTTTGGCTGATTAAGCATCTCTGATTTTACTCACTCCCACGTTGAAGGTATACTTCAGGTGCCATGACCCAAAACTCTGGAATGTCTTTTTATATCTCCCTGCCTCTCTACTTCTCCTTCCTCTCAATGTTGACCTCATTGACCAAGCTTCTGCTAATTGAACCGAGTAGCGTCTTCTTTGAATGTCTGTCAAATTTCATTCAATAACAATCCTGTAAAGCACCATAGGATATTTTACTACAATTGAAAGCCTACAATATTGTAAATTATTATTGCATAAGTTAGGTTCTGTCATTTAAAATCATGTTACTCACAATATCCATTTGATGCTATGGATCAATATATCTTTTGACAGAACCAATTTTTGACTGTATTAACCAAACTTCTTAAAGTTGTTGCCAAAATATACCAAATAATGTTCTCTAAAACAAATTTGGAAAGAAAAACTTTGCAACGCTCAGAGATAATAAATAAGTTTAAATGAATATTTGTGAGAAAGCAAGCAATGTCCAAAACAGGCACAATTTTGGATACAATTTTTGGTAGTATTAAGTAGTGAGCAGTGCATGTTGTGAAAATTCCCAGATTATGAGTGGAAATTTCCAGGCCCATCCAAAGCTTTTAGAAGAACAGGTGGAAGAAAGGGTAAGAAAGTGGGGTTGACAGTCCAGCCATGGTCTCAGTGAGAGGAAATGGGCCAAATGGCCTCTCTATGCTCCTACACCTTATGGTCTCATGGTCAAACTTAATTAGGTGAGAGGCAAGACAAATAAGATTGCGGGAGGGGTTAAAGTTTTGGCATAAAGTTCTTAGAACCTCTCAGGTGAGTCAGCTTTTCTGACCTTAATGGTTGGGAATGCTTTATTTTTGTATTCATTAGCATCTTTGAATATGCATTAGCACTCCAACCCACAGGAATTATGTTAATGGGTGCACTCTTCTTAGGCACAAATGGGAAACGTGGCTGTTACAAAGTTGATAGAAATGACGTGTGTACATGATGATTTGGATTTCTTCCTCCAAGCTGTGGTGAGTCCAAACTTTGCTGACTTGGCTTCTTCATAACCAGACTTACAACGTAAGCTGTGAAGACTGGCTGAGCAAGCACAGTCACATGGTAAATTCTTAAATACTTAACCAGTGTAACTGGTGAATGGAGTAAGGTTAAGGATATGGGAATCTGAGTGGAAGTGGGATCAGGAGGAAGAGCAGGAATATCAAATGAGTTGTGAAAGGGCTGATAGCCACAGATAAGAGGAAGATAGATAGAGAAGATGTGAAAGGAGAATGTCATCTACAGCGATGAATGAATCAAAATGAAAAGGTTACAACCACTATCTATCTCTTGGATTGTCTTGCAGAAGGAGACCTTGTGGAGAATGCATATTATAAATTGAAGGCTCCGTAGATCTGCTTGCACATGTTTCTGCACAGCACAAACACATCCACTTGAGGGAATTGAAACAGAAATCGAAAAATACTATTACGCAAGCTCTCAGTTAAGGCCTTCTCACTGAAAGAAAGCACTCTCTTTAAAACAAAAGCAAATAAGCTCCATCAACTCCTAATACAACATCCCATGAGTCATTTGGTTCTGAGAAAAAGGACACCTAAGACTCATCAACAGTAGTGATGTTGTTGGCGTACAGTCATGCAAGAGCATTCACAGGCTCTTATATCTGAAATTAAAGGATATGAGGATGAAAGTATTATCAGGCGGTAGATTCCAAAGTTGTAACGCAAGGGACAATGAAGGCCACCAAAAGCTAATTTGCACATGCATGCAAAGCAATGTAAAGGTTAAGTTGACAACAATGTTGCATGTGACAGAATGAAGAAGATGAAAACCAGTCACAGGTCATGGAGGATGTATCTCACCATGTGAAGGTGGTGCAGAGCAGGCTTACACACAACATATGAGCAACTGATAGGAATCCTAAAGGTGCTGTACTGTGTCGAGATCTCACATGGAAAACAAGTATTTCATTCTTCATATTCCTTCATTGATTAGTACTTCCACGTTTAATGTTTGATGAACTTTTTAATATCAAAGCCACATTTGACTGTATGTAGCCCTTGCAAAGGAGCCCTAGCATAACAAAAGCCAATATAAATCATAGTAAAAACTCTCTGCTGGTTAGGGTCATACCTGGCGCAAAGGAAGATGGTTTTGTTGGTTGCAGGTCAGTTATCTCTGCACCAGGTTTTCTCTGCAAGAGTTCCTCAGAACAATATATTCAGCCCAATAATCTTTAGTTGCTTCATCAATGACCTTCCCTACATCATAAGGACAGAAATAGGATTGTTTGCTGAGGACTGTACTATGTCCAGCCTTTATAACTTTGCAGATATTGGAGCAGTCCATGTCTAACTACAGCAAGACTGGGACAATATCCAACTTTGTTCTGGATTAGTGGTGCTGGAAGAGCATAGCAGTTCAGGCAGCATCCAAGGAGCAGTAAAATCGACGTTTCAGGCAAAAGCCCACCTAATATCCAACTTTGGCCTAATAACTAGCAAGTAATATTTGGGCCACTCAAGTACTAGGCAATGACTATCTGAACAAGAGAGAATCTGTCCATTGTTGCTTGACGTTCAATGGCACCACCACCTCTGTCTCCCCACTTGCATTGCCCTGCAGGATACCATTGACCAGAGGCTGCACTGGATTAGCTATGTCAATACTGGGATTTCAAGAACAGGTTAGCGGCAATGGGTCCTACAGCAAGTAACTGATATCCAAACTGCTCAGGAAGCTTAACACCATCCAGGACAAAGCAACCCACTTGATTAGTACTACATCTACAAATATCCACTCCCTCCACCAATGATGCACAGTGTATACTGTCTACAAGTACCATTTTTTAGTTAATGTGACAATGAATTAAACATGTCAAGAGTGTGTGGGGCTCAATAAGTTCATCGGTTTTCCTGCTCCTCTGATGCAGCCTGACCTGCTGTGCTTTTCCAGCACCACACTCTCAATTCTAATCCCCAGCATCTGCAGACCTCATTTTCGCCTAATTGATAAATCATCCCCAGTGGAAGGCAGGAGAGAGAAACCTTATCAAATACAAAGTACTGCAAATACAATCCAGGTACATGGGCAATGAAATAAAGGGCAACTGATTCTAACTGATATACAGCAGTAGGAAGTCACTGCTTTTAACAAAGGAAGGAGATAATGTTGGTAAGTGAAAACTATCTGCACCGCCAACATCCTCAGTATGAAATATTTGAGTGGCTTTTTGATTTTCAAAACAGCATTTTCACAGATGTTAGAGGGCTAGTACTATTACTTAATGGAGAAGAGGGAAGACACATTTTGAGAACACCCATGATGTGCACTGTAATTTATGATTCACCTTTTTCCAGTTGTGCTTCCTGCTGTGAATCACGCTAACATTCTTATGTAGGCAGGGTTGCCATTAGTAAATCCAATCTTCTTTGAAATTTATTTCAATTAACAATGCACCTCAACTAGCCAGATAAATTCAATTTCTATCCAAATTTAGATTTAATGTCAATGTAATTTAGAAATTGAATCAAAAACACATCCAACTTTGAAAATTCACTTGTGCATGAAGCATAGAGTAATGTTTCTTCATCAAGGTAAATTCCTCAGTAACTTCTGAAGGCAAAGTTTTAACTAATGATGAATAGAACATCAAAAAGCACAAATCAGAATTGAAATAATAAATTATAGACCTAAACAGATCAGCAAGTATCTGAAAAAGTAAACAAACATTTTGGTTATCGAGTCTTTACCAGGATTTAAGAAGAGCCATTTCAAAGTTATGAAAATAATGTGGTGAGGTCATAAGTCAAAGGTACAAAATATCAACATAAAGCATAAACTGATGAAATTTATTTTTTGTAGTATATTTTTGTAGTATCACATGTTTTTTTGTATTTCAAATATATATTACTTATTCTATAATCAACAGTGTATTCTACTGTTTGTCTTAAAAACAAATTTTAGAAAGTATAATGATTTGGAAGAATAAGTAAATATTGCATATTGGTACTTATTCCAGTTATGAATAAGATTATAAAATGTAGGAGCAGAAGTAGGTAATTTAGCTCATCAGGTCTGCTCCACCATTCAATGATATAATGTCTAATTTGATAATCCTCAATTCTGCTTTCTTGTTTTTCCTGTTTTCTCCCCATATTCCTTGATTCCCTTACTAATTAAAAACCTGTCTAGCTAAACCTTAAGGATATTTCAACAACCAACCATTACAGCCTTCTGTGATAAAAATTCCACATATTCAATACCTTTTGAGAGAAGAAATTCCTCTTCACCTCCATCATAAATGGGTGACCTGTTGCTCCCACAAGGGGAAACAATGCTGGAGTAGAGTGGTGCTGGAAAAGCACAGCAGTTCAGGCAGCATCCGAGGACAGTAAAATCGACGTTTCGGGCATAAGCCCTTCATCAGGAATACAGGCAGAGTGCTTGAAGATTGGCACTCTGCCTGTATTCCTGATGAAGGGCTTTTGCCCGACACATCAATTTTACTGCTTCTCGGATGCTGCCTGAACTGCTGTGCTTTTCCAGCACCACTCTACTCCAGAATCTGGTTTCCAGCATCTGCAGTCATTGTTTTTACCTGGGAAACAATGCTGTCAAGTCCTGCATAAAGTCACTTCTCTAAACTCCAATGAGTACACTACCCTTACTAATCAACCTCTCCTCAGCAGTATCTTTCTGGATTTAAATAATATTCAGTTCTTCTAAACTTCCTGCATATTATTTTCCATCTGCCAAGTTTTCATCCACTCACTTAATCTTTCTATATCATTCTACAGACTCTCTGTAATCCTCACCATTTGCCTTCCCTCCGATTCGTGTGTCATTTGCAAACTTGGCAATAGTACATTCACTTCCATCACCTAAGTCATTGATATTCAGGTCGTTCAGCTATAATGTGCATTTCATTAACACAAATTTGTTATAACACGATTGACAAGTTAGGGACACTATCTAAAGTTTGAACTTTTAAAACGTGTGTTGTCTCTAACGAAATTACATCGCCAATACTTTAAGCGCTGTTTCTAAAGTACGATTTTTCTATAACGTAGGGTTGCACAGATATGCAACCATCATATTATTGAAGAACTATCTGTATATTGTAAAGAGTTGTGGGCCCAGCACTGATCCCTTTGGCACTCTACAGTTCAGATCTCTTTGTCGTGTCGTTACTTGAAAAGGTTTTGCTGGTTTGATATAATAATTCCACTTCTAAACAATAGTTTACCTTGTGCAGAATGACAGCAAGATTAATTTTCTTTTGTATAGTTTGAATCTGATTTATCTTTTAGAATGCTATTCATCCCTAAAGGTAGGAGAATTTTAAAAAAACAAGAAACTCCACCTTCTGAAGTCATAAGAAATGTCTTTTGTGTGCTGAATACAAAGCAAATTTTGTACTTCAGTACTAGTTATATGTTGCATATTGCATGTCATTCTTAGAAAACAAGAAAAATCCCATGAAAGAAGAAAAACTGAAAATTACATCTAGTACAGCTATAAAAGTCATCTCAATGTGGTTCCTATGCCTAGCTGTCCTTCTCTGACAGAGGTAATTGAATGTGAACAGAAGCTGAGCTGTAAATGGCCTTGAAGTTTACATGGAATAATTCTCCTGACACCGTTGATACAAGTGCTGGAATCAAGAGTCCACAATGCTTGCTTATTTCCTGTTTATTCTGTCAGAAGTGGCAAATTCTCACCTTTTATAAGAGGTTGCTCCATTCACAAATAAACATAGATTTGATGTTTCTATCTTGTGATTTTGAAAAGAAATGATAGATGTGGAATCATAACCCTTTTGGGTATATTTAAAGGAGTTGGATTTCCATATGCTGAATCAGATTGACTGGAGGCAGGTGATCAAAGCCATGGTGTCATATGGTGGCTTTAATGCCCCACCTCCTTTCCCAGATTTATGAGGGTGAGAGGAAAGCAAAGAAGGGTTTGGAAAAAAGAAGTCATTCTTTCCACTAATTGGGAGCACTTAGCTAATTAAGGAGATCCTTAAGATGTTACATTCTAAGACACTTAAATTCTTGCCATTGTAAATTGCCTTTGGGAACAATGTACACTTCAGTGGTGGGTTAACATCTAGAAATTTGTGATTAGAATTAATAGTCACATGGAACAATGTAGGTTAATTTAGGATAGTCAGCATGAACTTGTTAAGGGAAATTTATGTCCAACTGACTTTCTAATGTTGTGAAGTGGTAGCAGAGAATGTTGATAAGAGTAAGGCAATTAATATAGTGCACATGAATTTCCAAATGAATGTTTGACACAACACCTCACAACAGATGTGGCTGGAAAATTACAGGTCTTGCAGTAAAAGGAATTGTAGAACATGGATGCAAAATTGACTTAGGGCTAAGAAACAGAGAGTAATGATTAAGGAGCATTTTTTCCAATCTGGAGGAAGGTTTGTAGAGGGATTGTAATGTGATTCTTTCTTTTCCATTATATATATAAAAATGATCCAGGATCTGGTGTGAAGGGGATGTTTTCAAAGTTTGTAGATGTCATGAAACTTGAGAGAACTCTAGACCATGAAAGCAGAACTTCAAAAGGACATTTAAAAGTTGGCAGAGTGGGTTCATAGGTGACAGATGAAATTCAATGTGAGATGATATACTTCGGTAGAAAGGCTATGAGAGACAGTATGAAACAAAGGGTGCTATTCTAAAGGGTTTGCAGGAGCAGAGATATAAGTATATATGTGTAAAAGTCATTAGATGTGACAAGACAGGTAACAAGAGATGTTAATGAAGTATACAGCGTTCTCGGCTTCGTGAATCGGGGCATAGAGGACAAGAGCAGGAATGTTATGCTGCCTTTATATAGGATGCTGGTTAGAACTCAGCTGGAACATCATGTACAGTTCTGGGTATGACACTTTACAAAGGATGTGAATGTATTGGAGAGAACACTTCACCACAGGAAATTACATCACCAATCCAAAGAAACCCAAATATATAAATAGAAAACGGGAATTTTCAGCATTGCTTTGCATGAGGCCCACTGAAGATGTTACCTTGTAAGGTAACAAAATGTCTGGAAATGAACCTTTCAGCTCAGTGAGCAAACCTACATCCACAGCTTTCTATCTCCCTCTGTAACCTGCAACATCCTTCGGCATTGTTCACAACTCCACCAAACTTTATGTTATTCGCAAATTTACTAACTCATTCTTCTACACTCTCATCCAGGTCAGTGCCCCCAAAACAGATCCTTGCAGTACTCTGCTAGTAACTGAACTCCAGGGGAAACGTTTCCCATCAACTATTACCCTCTGTCTTCTTTCAGCTAGCCAATTTCTGATCCAAACCACCAAATCACCCTCAATCCCATGCCTACGTTTTTTGCAATAGCCTACTGTGGGGAACCTTATCAAATGCTTTACTGAAATCCATATACACCACATCAACCACTTTACCCTCATCCACCTGTTTAGTCATATTCTCAATGAAGTTTTTAATATCATCAGGGGTCTGGACAGAGTAAGCTGTAAGGGACTCTTCTGCTTCCAAAGGGATTAAGAACTGGAGGGCACAGTTTTGAAGTGTTCTGCAAAAGAAGCAAACATGAAGTAAGAAAAAACACAGGGTAATGGCAAATGGCAGGAGATTGGCACTGAGTTAAACTTCTCAGGGGCTGTGCAGCCATGATAAGCTGAATAGCCTCCTTCTGTTCTCTAACAGTTCTGAAATATAATAACTTATTTGGGTAAGCATTTCACTTTGTTATTCAACGTTATATTTGATTAATTATAATCAACCTATTTTGTTTTGGAAGTATTTTCTTTCCAATATTTCCTTCACATTATCAAGTTCAACTCTCAAGCTTTTCTTTGCAACACTTTGTTGAATGAACCTTGTCCCAAAGAAACCAGTTATCCACATGGTATCCAATGGGTAGTTTTCTTTTCTCAGATTGACCTATATATAGGATCTCTTTCAGAATATTAGACAAGGATACTTGCATATCAGTTGCTTCCACCAATGCCAGTGTTTCAAAACCTGAAATGTTTTTAAGTAGTCTTTTTATTTTCTTAGCTTCCAAGACAAATGGATGTTTATTATTTTTTTCCACCAAGAATAAGATAAAGGCTACAATATAAGAATATCCATCTGGAAGATTGGCATACAAAGTAACACTATAAAGTATCATTAAAGATTGAAAGATTGGCATCCTTAAAGTGACTATCTCATATCTTCACGATTATCCAAGTTTGGAAATTTGTGTGTACCTTTCTGTGGATTTAATTTCTTCCATGAGTAATTTACTTGCAAAACCTCCTTGGCCATAGCGCATTTTATCATGATACTCAGATCCAGTATTGCACAACAGGCATTGGGTCTGATTTCAGTACACAACTAGTTAAAGGATCTTCATTCTGTTCTGTTCCTACTAATATGACTGATATAGCCTAAGAAAGAATGTTGATCCAAGGTCACCCACAACATATTCTGATTGATATGTAATCCTATATAAATAAATGGCACATGGAGCCTGAATAGCAATCTGGGTGGCACAGTGGTTAGCACTGCTACCTCACAGCGCCAGAGACCTGGGTTCAATTCTCATCTCAGGCAACTGTCTGTGTGGAGTTTACATGTTTTCCGGGTGCTCTGGCTTCCTCCCACAGACCAAAAATATGCAGGTTAGGTGAATTGGCCATGCTAAATTGCCCATAATGTTAGGTGAAGGGATAAATGTAGGGGGATGGACCTGGGTGGGTTGTTCTTCGGAGGGTTGGTGTGGACTTGTTGGGCCAAAGGGCCTGTTTCCACACTGTAAGTAATCTAATCTTAAACCTTTTTTTACTTTATGCCTCACACATTCCTTACCCAGTCTGGCCTGCCAGCCTCCCAGCCTGATGAGGTGGACTTTCAGCCCAGCACGGTGGACTTTCGGCCCCATACAATGGACTTTCAGCCCGGCACAATGGACTTTCGGCCAGGACTGTGCACTTTCAGCCCAGCACGATGGACTTTCAACCCAGCACAGTGGACTTTCAACCCGCCACGATTGAGTTTCATGATGGACTTTCAGCCCAGCACGGTAGACTTTCGGCCAGTCACAGTGGACTCTCAGCCCAGCACGATGGACTTTAAACCAGTCACGGTGGACTTTCGGCCAGTCAAGGCAGTTTTTTGGCCCAGAGTGGCGGACTCTCGGCCTGTCGTGACAATCTTTTGGTGGTCCACTGTAGCAGTATCTCAGTCTGGCATGGTGGTCTTTTGGCAGTATGCAGCAGTCTTTCAGCTTAGCATGGCCTCAGCATGGACCTCCAGTCTCGAGATGATTCCTTGAAGTGAGATCCCACTTTGGCTAAGCACTATAATTAAGCACTTCTAATTAAAACTAAGAAGTTCTGCAATGTGTAACTTTTAATCTTATTCCCTATGTTTTGCATTACACTATACTTACTGCAATGTTTAACTTTTAATTTTGGTCTTTCTTTCTACCTTGTTCTTAAGGTTCTATGCCAGATGTGTGGCAACATTATACACTTTTCACTGTACTCCTGTACTTTTGTACTTGAGTACATGCAACAATCAAATCAAAATCAAATCAAATCAAATATTCAGTATTAATGATGTCAACTTTAAACTTTTTTTTTATTTTCTCAATCATATGTTGCTTGAATTTTGCAGAACCTCCCCACAGAAATTCATCAACATGCATCATAAAGATGCCTGCTAATTTCTCCTTGTGATGCCAATAAAACACGGCTGGGACTACTTTTGATTGAATATACAGTCAGTTCTGTTATATTGTGATAGTTCTGTTCTCTTGCAATCCTGTGTTATGAGAAAATAGCAGCACGATTTAAACTAAGGGTCTGGAATCACATTATAACCTATATATACTTCAAAAGTTTGTGCTTTAGAAACAGTTATAGCAAATTTGCATTAATGAAGCACACATTACAGCAGAACCACCTGTAATTCACTTCCAGCAGGATTAACCTAATTGAGAAACACTATACCTTGATGCAACAGTTTCCCTATCTTATCGCTAACTCTTTAGGTGGTTTCAAATACCTTCTGTTTAAAACTTTTTCTTTGCATAAATTTAGGAACAATTTACATTCTGAGGAATATGTCATTGAAATTGTTAATACAAACCACAGGCTTTTTTTAAAGTTGTACAGGAAATTAACACTTACATAGTGATCACCAAGCCTCTCTTCAAAACCCAAGCCACATTTAACCTTGTATCTAAAGTCAGGGAGCATTTTTCTCTGCATACTAATACAGCTGGCTATCCCCTATCTGACATCTCAGTGTGTATTCAAATTCTGTCCACCTTTCCAATTCGTACAGTTTGACAACTTTTATCAACTTAACTTCTAATTTTTCAGTATGAACTAAAAGCTGTTTTCCTGATGAAGGGCTTTTGCCCAAAACGTCTATTTTCCTGCTCCTTGGATGCTGCCTGAACTGCTGTGCTTTTCCAGCACCACTCTAATCTAGACTAAAAGCTCAAACTCAAGAGATTTTACTTCTTATGGTATTCATAATCCATTGCATTGTGCTTGTTCATAGAATTGTTGAGGCATAGAATCATACAGTATAGAAAATGCCATTTGGCTCATCAAATCTATGCTGATAAAACCTTTTCTAAATCTACATTAGTCCCTCTTTCCAACACTTGAGTCATAGGCTTATCCAAGTATATTTAAAAGATTGCGAGGTAGTCAGGCAGTGTATTCTAGATCCCCACCATCAACATTTTTTCTTCAAACCACCTGTAATCTTCCTTACCTTCACCTCAAAGTTATTCCCTTCAATTAAGAGGATCAGCTGCTTTTAATCCACCCTGTCCATGCCCCTCATAATCTTATATACCTCACTCAGGTTTCCAATCAGTCTTCAATGCTCCTAAGATAACAAATCGAGCTTATCCATTTTCTCTTCACAGCTAAACTGCTCCATCCCAAGCAACATCCTGACTAAACTTCTCTGCACTTTCTTCAGTGCAACCAGAGCCTTTCTTCAGTGAGGTTACCAGAATGGCACACAGTATTCCAGCTGTGATCTAATCAAAGTTCTGTACAAGTCCAACATGACCTCCCTGCTCTTATAATCTATGCCATGACTGATAAAGGCAAGTGTCCCATATGCCTTCTTAATTACCATGTTAACATGTCCTGCCACCTTCAGGGATTTGTGAACAAGCATCCCAATATCCCTCTGTTCCTGTGAGCTTCCTGTTGTCCTGTCATTCTTGCTCTTGTCAAGCTATGACCTTTACTCAGCTGTCTCATTTTGGATATGACTATGATCAGAATTCCTTTCGCAAATCTATGGGTTTTGTTCACTTCCAGGTCCAATTTATGAACCTCGACTGCATTTTCTGGCCTTCCACACCTATACCTTATTTTGCTAATCTATCATTTTACCTTCTGCACCTCATCTTCCATATTTATTCGTAATTTGCATGGGTCGGTGGCTTTCCTGCTCTCACCATTATAGTGGCATCCCTCCATTTACTGGCAACTTTTTGAATCTGTTATTTTATGGTGACATTGTGTTGTTGCTTAGAAGACTTTATAGTCCTAATCAGTGCTAACTTGTTAAATAGTCAGCCCTTCATCTATGTTACATATGTGTTTGTTTCCAATATTTGGGCACTTGATGCTTCTTTTCCCTTCTTTTGACCTGTCTCATGTTATTACGCACTTCTGGAGCTCATGGGACTTGAACCCCAGTCTTCTGGCTCAAAGTTAGGGACAATACCACTGCACCACAACAGTCCTATCATCTGCCTTGATCTGCTGCTCATAATTGTCGACAATATATGTATGTGAAATGCATGGTTCATCAATATCTATTAATTGTTCAACTTCTATAAATATTTAATCAGTGCTACTTAACCCTGAGGAATGCACCCCTAGCAATCTAATTGCCATGTTGTAAAATTACTGTTTTCCAACACTACATATAACCTTTCCACTCTTTCTGCTCTTCTCTTTTGTTAAATGCCATGTATCTGGCATTGATATTTATTATAACCTTTCAGAATGCTATAAGGCTTGCTGAATTTTCTCTGAAATCTCAGCCTCAATTAAAGCCTTTCTTTATGCATGCAGGACATTCAATTGCTCAGATGAGGCTAACTGTAATTCTTTTATAAGATGAGGGATGATCAATCATAACTAAGGAACTTTTGTATTCCTCCAGAAAGTGAATTGATATGGACTATAGGCCATACAATTTGCGAGAAACTATTCATATGGACTGCCCATGACAGAGCACATTTTAGTTTACTTGGTTGGTTAGATGGTTGGGAGAAAGTGAGGACTGCAGATGCTGGAGATCAGAGTCAAAAGGTGTGGCGCTAGAAAAGCACAACAGGTCAGGTAGCATCCGAGGAGCAGGAGAATCGATGTTTTGGGCATAAACCCTTCATCAGGAATGTGGTGGGGTGGGTGCCCAAGGAGGCTGAGAGATAAATGGGAGGGGGTGGGGCTGGGGGGGAGTTAGCTAGGAAGGTGATAGGTAGATGAAGGTGAGGGGGTGATGGTGATAGATCAGAGCACAGAGTGGAGCGGATAGATGGGAAGGAAGATGGATAGGTTGAACAGTTCAAGAGGACGGTGCCGGGTTGGAGGGTTGGATCTGGATTAAGGTGGGGTGGGGGTGATGAGATGAGGAAACTGATGAAATTGACATTGGGACCCTCCAACCACACGGGATCAATGAGGTGCTCTTCTTCCAGGCGTCGGGTGGCTAGGTTTTGGCAGCGGAGGAGGCCCTGGACTTGCATGTCCTTGGCAGATTGGGACGGAGAGTTGAATTGGTCGGTCACAGGGTGATGGAGTTGTTTAGTGCGTGTGTCCTGGAGATGTTCACTAAAATGTTCTGCAAGTTGGCGTCCTGTTTCTCTAATGTAGACGACACCACATTGAGAGCAACGGACACAGTAGATGAGGTGTTTGGATGTGCAGGAAATTCTCTGCCAGATGTGGAAGGATCTTTTGGGGCCCTGGCTGAAGGTGAAGGGAGAGGTGCAGGAGTAGGTTTTATACCTTTTGCGATGGCAAGGGACGTTGCCAGGAATGGAGGGTGGATTGGTGGGGGGATGCGTGGACCTAACAAGGGAGTCGCAGAGGGAATGGTCTCTGCGGAATGCTGAGAGGGATGGGAAGTGAAATATATCTGGTGGTGGGGTCTAACTGTAGGTGGTAGAAATGGCAGAGGAAGATGTGTTGTACCTGGAGATTGGTGGGGTGGACGGTGAGGACCGGGGGTGATTCCATCCTTGTTCCGATTGGTGGAGTGGAGTTCAAGGGCAGAGGTGCGGGAAGTGGAGGAAGTGTGCTGGAGGGCATTGTTGACTATAGGGAAGGGGAAATTGCGGTCCTTGAAGTAAGAGGCCATGTGGGATGTTCTGGAGTGGAATTGCTCCTCCTGGGAGCAAATGCAGCGCAAGTGGAGGAATTGGGAGGAAGGGATGGCAGTTTTACAGGGTGGGTGTTGGGTGGAGGTGTAGTCCAGGTAGCTGTGGGAGTCGGTGGGTTTGAAGTAGATGTTTGTGTTGAGTCAATTGCTGGAAATGGAGATGGAGAGGTCCAGGAAGGGGAGGGAGGTGTCCGAGATGGTCCAGGTGAACTTGAGATCAGGGTGGAAGGTGTTTGTGAAGTCGATGGGAGCGCGAGGTGGCACAGATACAATCATCAATTATTTCTTTCGCAAATTTATTTATAAAGAGACTTCCTGCTGCCGTATCCATCACTACAATGTTCATATTCTCACAAATCTTTAAATTCATTGTCAGTGAGCAGGTTAGTCAATGGCCCCAGTTTATTGATTCATTTCTGCATTATTCATTCAAAATCTCTATTTCTTTAGTTGTTAAATATTATGGTAAACTGGCTAATTCCAGCGAGATGGCGAGATTTGTGGCAGAATCAAATGCAAAATCTGGTGAGGCCAATCTCCATGTCAGGGTATCTCGCCCCATCTTTTATCATTTTGATAAAGCGATAAGTTTCTTGCTAGCAGCAGCAAGCTGCCAATTAAGGTGGATCATTACTTGTTATTGGCCCAACTCCTCTCATCAGAACTGTATCCTGTTTTACATTTTACTAAATTAGCCAAACAAACTAGATATTAAGAAAACTTGAGATGGAAATCAGAGTGAGTGCTGGCAAATTCAGTACACAGTTTGCTCCGAATGATCTCCATGTTGGATACTGTGTACCAACATTTCAGGGCACACACCATTGGCACCAGCCACACACACATCACATCTATGGACACTGGCATTTACGGCTGCTTCTGCACTTCAATGCTGCATTCACTCACACAGTTTGACCTGAACTGGATACGTGCAGAATCTCTGCCTTGCAATGCATTGCCCTGCCTAGCCTTTTGCACTCTAACTCTTTAGCCAGAGACATCAGGCTCATGGTACTTCTGTCTTGTCTTGCCATTTAGCACATAAACAAAAACATGAAACTTGTCATAGCCATGAGCAGGCCTCAGTCAAGTAAAGAGAAATAACCTCGGGTCAGAGAGTCCTGGTACAATCATTCAAGAGCAGCCTCTAATACCAATCCAGGAGACACTCATAAATCATCTCTTGTATTCTCATGTAAATAATGTGGAGCTGAATGTCAGGCAGCTGACCATTATTTTCAGGATTTTTTTCCCTTTTGTGGTTTTTTTTCTGAAATGAGACAAAAGCTGGTATTAAGGTAAATGAAAGGGTTAGTACAACTGTTACTTGGTGCAGTTGGAGAAGTATTAACAACAGAGACTGCTCTCACCCAGTTGACAATCTTACACCAGGCTGACATGGATGAGGGCAGTGGTCATGTATCATGGCTTCACCTGCTGGCTTTGTATTGCCTCTGCAACAGTTTGTCCAGCAGGGCCTCCAGTTTGCTGCCCAGAAAAAAAGGGTGATAATATCTCCCTTCTGCCACATCTAGCACAAATCTCAACAACTATGCATGCATCTCCAGGCTGATTGGCTTTTAAAGAAGGCACATTTTAGTGGACACCTGTGAATTCCAGAACGTCAGCTAAATGGAAATTTATTCTGGAATGTCAATTGGTAAGATGGGGCAAGATTCCGATGTGATAAATGCCATGGTATGGGATAATTAGTTCATGTAGCAAGCTGGTAAGATACAGTGAGAAAACGCATTAGGCCTCTTCACAAAAAAAATTAAAACCGACTCATACTAAGCCATAGAAGTAAGAATCAGCCCAAAATGATTTTCTTTCCTTATTCCACAGCTAAAAGTCCATTGCCATAAGCTCTCAATCATGGAAGCCTCACTACAAACTGTGATGGTTTCCTTCTACATGCTTGCTTTATATCACATTTATCACAATCTCTTCTGTAGGTTTAGTTTGCACTTTGTCCTTAATCTTGTGTCATTCAGACAATTTTTTAAATTTTAGTGAAGATGCAGGGGCAAAATGTCAATGTATAAGACAATCAGCCTGTTTTTCCTTTCAACTATGAATTTGAAAACACTTCTTTGAGAGAAATTAGACCTCATTAAGGAAATACGGTATTGTCCAGATTGCATAAACTGTAAATCCACTGACTTCCCAAAAACAACTGCCTTTTCATGTTCCATTTCCAGCTTTGTTTGAGCTTTTATCATAGGCAATCTGTTCAGCAGTAAGGGTATTTCTTGTTACTGAAGTGGGAGATGGCACGGTGACACTCAGCACATGGACACACAAGATGGTCACTGAGCTATAAGTTGGTCACTTCACACACAAGATGACCACTGGACCACAATATGGAGAGAGATAGCAGAGCAAACACAGATACTGCCTGGGGCTACCAGAATGCCAGCACAATGCACTCACAACCTAGTTGATTAATTTAAGGTGGGTGGGGGCTGAAAATGTGTTGCTGGAAAAGCGCAGCAGGTCAGGCAGCATCCAAGGAACAGGAGATTCAACGTTTCGGGCATAAGCCCTTCTTCTGTTCCTTGGATGCTGCCTGACCTGCTGCGCTTTTCCAGCAACACATTTTCAGCTCTGATCTCCAGGATCTGCAGTCCTCACTTTCTCCTTAAGGTGGGTGAGGGAGAGAATACACGAGTAGCATATACTGCCCACCGAAGTGTCTGGGCCCAGCCAACACCTTTGATAGAAATACTAATCGTCTGATATGGACTCAATACAGACTGATAATAGAGCCACAGAGTCATAGGGTTGTACCACACGGAAACAGACCCTTCAGTCCAATCCATCCATACTGACCAGATATCCCAACCCAATCTAGTTCCATCTGCCAGCATCTGACCCATATACATCCAAATCCTTCCTATTCATATACCCATCCAGATGCCTTTTAAATGTTGCAATTGTACTAGCTTCCACCACTTCCACTGGCAGCTCATTCCATACATGTACCATCCTCTGTGTGAAAACATTAAAAGGTCTCTTTTATATCTTTCCCCTCTCATCCTAAACCTATGGTCTCCATTTATGGACTACCCCACCCCAGGGAAAAGTCTTTGTCTATTTATCCTATCCATGCCCTTCATGATTTTATAAAGCTCTATAAGGTAATCGCTCAGCTTCCGACGGTCCATGGAAAACAGCCCCAGCCTGTTCAGCCTCTCTCTATAGCTCAAATCCTCCAACCTTGGCAACATCATTGTAAATCTTTTTCGAACCCTTTCAAGTTTCACAACATCCCTCTGATAGGAAAGAGACCAGAACTGCACGCAATATTCCAACAGTAGCCTAACCAATGTCCTATACAGCTGCAACATGACCTCCCAACTCCTGTACTCAGTACTCTGACCAATAAAGGAAAGCATACCAAACACCTGCTTCACTATCCTATCTTCCTGTGACTCCACTTTCAAGGAGCTACAAACCTGTGCTCCAAGGTCTCTTTGTTCAGCAACACTCCCTAGGACCTTACCATTAAGTGTATAAGTCCTGCTAAGATTTGCTTTCCCAAAATGCAGCACCTCTCATTTATCTGAATTAAACTCCATCTGCCGCTTCTCAGCTCATTAGTCCATCTGATCAAGATCCCATTGTAATCTGAGGCAACCCTCTTCGCTGTCCACTACACCTCCAATTTTGGTGTCATCTGCAAACTTACCTCTTATGCTCACATCCAAATCATTTATATAAATTATGAAAAGAAGTAGACCCAGCACTGATCATTGTGGCACACCACTTGGTCACAGGCCTCCAGTCTGAAAAACATCCCTCCACCACCACCCTCTATCTTCTACCATTGAGCCAGTTCTGTATCCACATGGTTAGTGCTCCCTGTATTCTGTGAGATCTAACCTTGCTAATCAGTCTCCCATGCCAGGACTGCAGTAATCGTCCTTCTCAGGAAGAGTGATTAGCACCCATTACCACAGTGATGGACCTCCAAGCAGACATTGAAACTGACAATGTCTGTGTTGAAACTGACAAAGACCGCTCTGAAGTTAACAAAGACTGCACTGGAACTGACAGTGACTGCATCGAAACTATTCATGATTCTGCAATGTTTACAATAAACAAACTATGTTACAGAGACAATAGCCCCATTACTGACCTATTACATCACAAAATGTATAAAAGTATCTTGACATGTGCTCCAGGTTGAGAGAAGACTCCCAGCTGACCACTGTGCTGTTGGTGTCTTTCTCTCCTCGGAACTCTGGTATTTCCTTGAACAATAAACTCTTGTCATTGAATCCCGACTCTGATTCTGAGGCTGGTGATTTTCCCCATAACACAATAGTTGTGCTGATAGTACAGCTTGCCACCATTATTTTACATGGAGTTGCCACTCTTTTCAAGTGTGTTGTTACCCCTAAACTTGAAACATGTAGAATTCTCAAATTCTGTGGTCTGACTTTGATCCTTATGAGTTTACAAATTTAGCTAACATTTTAACCAATGTATTCTATACACTGTGGATGTGTATCCACTGTCCAACACAGCACAAATGAATGAATCTGCAACTGAAACATTCATTACCATCCTGATATTTCCTGCAACCAGGAGAATTTTATTTTCCTGACAGTGTTTCTAACTTCTTATGAATCTTCCGTGTTGTGCATCGTTCTGTAAAATTTGTTATTCTGTTTTGCATAATTCATTACATAATGATATTTAGAGTTACATCTGAAACGCTTGTTGAACATACCTTGGGAAACTTAGGGTTCATTCCTCTATTATACTTTCCTAATTCCTTGCACTTGTCCTGGTGTCAGAAGTGTCTCTATTCAATTCTTCTCATTATAATTCTTCTTTTGCACTGACCTTGCTCCCCTCATGTGGATGGTATCGAAATATGATTAACATTAACTTCCATTTGTGTGTGACTGCTGAATGCCCTATTTGAGTCAGGAAGTTACCAGAATTGATTATTTTCCCAGAAATTTTTTCAGGCTTCTGACAAAGTGGGTGGCACGGTGGCATAGTGGTTAGCACTGCTGCCTCACAGCGCCAGAGACCAGGGTTCAATTCCCGCCTCAGGTTTGCACGTTCTCCCCGTGTCCACGTGGGTTTCCTCCGGGTGCTCCGGTTTCCTCCCACAATCCAAAAATGTGCAGGTTAGGTGAATTGGCCATGCTAAATTGCCCGTAGTGTTAGGTGAAGGGGTAAATGTAGGAGAATGGGTCTGGGTGGGTTACACTTCGGTGGGTCGGTGTGGACTTGTTTGGCCGAAGGGCCTGTTTCCACACTGTAAGTAATCTAATCTAATCTAATCAAAGGTATTTTTCTTTCTGAAAATCCAGTTAATAACTAAGAGCATATCCATTCTGACACCTTAGTACCACTGAATAAATTAAAGGTAAGTACTGTGTTAGGAATCTTCAAACGCAAGTTTTGCATTCTTGAATGTAGCCTGAAAAAATCCATGATATATTTGTCTATAGAATAATCATTCAGCTTTCAATACCTATCAAAGACTAACCATGCTTTGTATGTATTTAATAGATCATAATTTTTATAAACATTGTCCGTAAATGTTAATAGAATTTCAAAATTTTCCTCAGTATCCAATTGTTGATCTACATCTATGAAAATATTTTATACATAATCCTGCTTCTAGTTGCAATTGATAGTGCCAAGTTCATACCTTATATTTTTCTTTTGATGAAGACGTAATCTGTTTTCACATCCATTTCATTTTTCCACTGATTACAAAGTGCAGCATTCAGAATAATATCCTAACAATTTTACCATTGGTTTCAGCCATCCTTCTCCAAAGTAATTACAAATACAATCTTCTTTGGATCGCTGCAGGCTTGGAGGGCCCAAGGGTCTGTTCGTGTACTGTAATTTTCTTTACTTTTTGTTCTCAATAATGGAAATCTTTATTTAAATTATTACCGTTAGACTCCATATCCACTGTTAATATATTCTATAATGGCTAATAAAACAAAAAACTACAAAAACAACTGTTTGTTGACTGTTAGTCCAACACCTCTCTTTCCCAGTTGTAACTATTTCTCTTTATATATGTAGACAGCAATCATTCAATAATAGCTAATGTTTGTTTCTCTGATAACTGTAACTACTTATATTATCAGGTAAGAGTTCTTCATTATTTGAAATTACTTTATTCCAGATTTTAGAATATCAGTCAACACAGATAAGACTTGCCTTCCACTGGTTTGAAGATTAAATTATTGTGTTACAGTGCCCTCATCTCTACCGACTGAACTCTGGTAATGATATTTTTTAATGGCAGTACATGTCAAGTCTTTAAATTAGTTGTTCCATATCAGTTTATTGCATAACCCTGGGAAAAGACATATTAACATTCAGTGCTGTAACCTGACATCTTAAATGCATGATTAAAAATTTAAAATGAAAGTTTATTAAATAATTTCACTAAAATTAAACATGTTTAATAATAATTTAACAGTAAACGATGCTACTCATTTATTCAGTCTTTTGTTAATGACATAGCCCGAGTTATTACATCCAGCTGAGCTTTTTTGGTTCAGGTAAAAAAGGAAAAATATGAAACAAGTATAGATAATTCTGCAATTTCATAGACGATTGATTGTACATAAATCAATAGGTTTTCCCTTTCCAGAGAATCACTGACCTCTCATGTTATATCCAGCTGTCCCTTTTTTGTAATTTGCTCATGTGTTGTCAGTATCGCTGGTTAGACCAACATTTATAGCCAATTCATAACTACCCCAGAGAAGGTGCTGGTGAGCTGCCTTTTGAAGTCCCAGTTTAGAAACTCCCACAGTACTGTTAGGAAGGCACTTCAAGGATTTTGACCCTGCGACAGAGAGGGAAAAGCAATATTATTCCAAGGCAGGACAGCGTGTAATGCAACGGGGAACTTAAAGGTTGTGCCTTGTTTCTTTAAAGCGGCCTGTAATGAAAATGCAATTTTCTTTTTGTGGTCATCTTGATTGGTGTAGCTAAAATAATTGGTCAGAGCATTAATTTATTCATAAGCTTCAATGTAAAATCAAATTAGCCAGCTTGTAAAGGAAATAGACTGCAGAGATCCCAGCAGAAGTGTGCTGGGCTCATTATCTAGAAATTGACAGATCAAAATCATCTGCTATTTACATTCTAATGGTCTTGAAGAGCAGTGGTAGTGTACCTACGTCTAGACCAGGAGGAGGTACAGGTTTAGATCCTGCCTCTCCCAGAGGTATTTCATAACAGTTTGATTAAAATACTTGTAAAACAAACCAAAAATATAATTTTCACAGTTATTTTCTGGTGCAAGTTATTTTAAAATTACTGCTTTGGTTACATCTGAAGATTATTTTTCTTGAGTAATCTTAAATATTTAAATCATAAAAGAAAGTTTAAAACAGAAAAAACTGGAAATTTGTGACAATCTAATTTGAATGTGATGATACAGATGGATGAAATTCTAATAATTCAACCAAACAACTTTCTCATTACTAGTTAACAAATGTAGCATTAAAACAATTCCAAAATAAATGACTTTAAAATATTAATAGACTAATTTGCAGGTTTCATGGAAGGATGTGTGGCGTCTATATTTTAGCAGAAACAAAATTTTACCTATTCATTAATTTAAATTAGCAGTCCTGCTAATTCTTTACATATTATGTGGCATGGCACTCTGAGTGATATCAAACTGCAAATCCTACAACTCACCATGAAGCATGCAGCAGACCATCTGTTAGACTTCAGGATGGTTTCCGCCCGACAGCATTTTCTAGGCTCTGAGGCTTAAGTTTACCAAATTGTTCACTTCTATTCTATTTGGATTCACCCTCGTTGGTCTTTTGTACTTCCTTTCTGATCTAGCAGTGACCAAAACAGTACACCAACTCCATTCATGCTAATTGTAATTATTGTCAGAATTATAGGAATGATGCAAAGCAAATACAGCAAGGACCATGTTCCTTTGTCAGCTGCTCATTTTAGTTGTAAAAATATTGAAAATGCACCAAATAAAGTTACAGAAAAAGTCCCATTTTTTTCACAAGGATCATGTCCTTGACCCCTTTAGGAAAAAAAAGCTATGCATTCAATATTACTCCGACATGTCCTCTGTTAAAGTGCACATTCTTCGCATACTTAGAGTAAAGGCATTTGAATGTACCCACAGATTAGGTTAAAATCCATGTACTACTGATTTTTAATGTAATTACTAGCCAATACTTTAGTCAGGGCTCATTTTTAAAAGCATCAAGCATTTTTTGTTTGGAAGCAGCGCTAACTAAAGTTAACTTGTTTTTTGAAGCTGATAGTCAGGTTTTGCTAGTTTTCCATTAGGGTCTATGTTCATCCAAGTATGATCTGAGAATACATGTCTGTATGCATGTTATTTGATAGCTCATGCTGAAACTTACAGCTTTATGTACAAGACTAGACATTACAACCCAGTGCATCACTGTGATGCTGGTTTCCATTAGTTACCTAGCAACAACACCAATCTGGATTCCTTTGAAGTTGTATTGCATCAGTCAGGAATTAATGGTGGCATGAAACGTGTGCTTGAAGGGGTGTTTTTGTTTCTTATCTTATGGCAACATGAGGTCAGGTCATGTCATTTGGCTGGGATTACACTGCTAAATTCATGCTGGATAGCTGTAAATTCCAGATTGATTCTCTCACAAACTTGGCAATACTTGCAGCAAGGGACATGTTTCTGACTTTATTAGACAAGGCAAGCTTTGTAACAGCCTGTCACGGTGAAAAACACAAATGCACTGTCTGCATTGTCTCCCGTATAAAGAAAATAGGAATTATTGTTCTGACACTGGATGATTAGATCAAGATTGTATAGTCTTCTATCACTTGCTAGTTGTTATTCTTCATCAGGTCCTGAGAGATAGAAATGAGTTCACTTTTCTATGCTTTTGAATCTTATAAACTTAGCTTTGCATAGTGAGTATGCTTAAAGACCTTAACATTGTATAATAAGTGGTATTTGTGCTGTTGCATCCATGCAAACCACAACACAAAATTAAATGATTTTGTTTGCTACACACAATTATTACAAAGTTGGGGCTACATTAATTTTAGACAATGGAATTCAGCTGTTTTTAGTGCCTCTGATAGTTTTCATTAAAGGTTATTCCAGAATGCCATACAATTTGTTTGTGCATGTGGACAGAATATAAAGCATTTATGGAGTTTGAGCAGTTGTGCTCATGGGCACAGTTCAGGTTGTTATGTGCCTAAGAATGGGAACACATTGACCCATTACCACACCCTAATATTAAATAGTAAGTAAGAAAATATACCTTCTATTGTTGGGTGCACTGAATTTAAATAAGTATGAATATCTGTTAATCAATGTTCAATTTGCTGTTGAAACTATATCCTGTGAAAGCACATGTGCTTTGGGGTGGATGTGGTTAGCAATGCTGACTAACAGCGCCAGGGACCTGGGTTTGATTCCAGCTTCGAAAAACTGTCTGCGTGGAGTCTGCATGTTCTTCCTGTATCTGTGTGGGTTTCCTTTAAGTGCTCCAGTTTCCTCCCACAATCTAAAATATGCAGGTTGGGTGGGTTGGCCATGGTAAATTGTCTCAAAGTGTCCAGGAATGTGCAGACTAGATGGACTAGCCATAGGAAGTATAGGGTATGGGGGGTGGGTTTGGGTAGGATGGCCTTTGAAGTGGCGGTGTGGACATGATGGGCCGAATGGCCTGCTTCCACACTGTGGGGATGTTATATAAATCAATTAATTTCCTTTCATGCTGAGTGCTAAATTGGATTACTAATAATTTTTCCTTCCCTAACAGATACATGTAGCAGCAGGGGTAGAGCATCGAATCTGCACCACCATTCAATTAATCATTGTTGATATTCTATCTTAATGCCAGGTATTGAACTCAACAACCAAAGAAAACGTTCAGTTTGCACTAACCGGTAAGAATCTTGTATGCTTCAGTTTGACCATCTTTCACTCTTCTAAATTGTAGGGAATGCTTTATGCGTTAAGAAGTCTTCCTGTGTTTGACCACTGTAGTACATGAGTGAGGTTCTTTATATCAATGTGTTAAAAAAAAGTGACATTATTTCCATCTGCTGCAATTATTTTACAGTATAATTTTCTTTCAATCTAGCACAAGTTACATTGTCTTCATCTGTTATAGTAAATGTGTATGCATTGACACCCACAATGTGTAACCTTAAGAAGGAATTAAGTTACGAGATAATTATAACAACTGTCTTATTCTTATGTTTTTTATATAAAATATGGTTTGGATTGCTTAATATGATCCGAGAGAACTAGCGTGATGCGGAAATTCTAGAAACTCATGTAACAAAACAAACTTGATATATTGTGTCTGCAGAGAAGTGGCCCTGACTAAAACCTGCAGTGGAGGCAAGATTTTGTATTGTTGATTGTCATGTGAAATTTCAGCATTTTTGTTGGAACTATCTATTAGCTCTTGTGTTTTCTATGTAAATAAGATATCACTCAAGTCTACCATTAGCATTATTTATTTAGTGGCATCTTTAAAGTTAAGGAGCAAAAAGATTGCTTTTAGTTTTGAAGGTTGTAATAATGTAAAGACAAGAAATTTCAGAATGAATGCATAATTCACAATCACTGTTTAGACAAATTTTAGCACACAAGTTACAACCTTAGTAGAATATTTGAAGACATGAATAACATTCCAAAAGCACACAACAATCGAAGGGAAAAGGAATGAGAAAAGATAAAACAAAAATTTTCACGAGAGAAAAGGCATTCAGGAAATTAATGGGGCTAAAGATCAATAAGTCTTCTGGAACTGATGGGATGTTAAGAAGTTTTAGAAAAATACAGTGCAGTACAGGCCCTTTGGCCCTCGATGTTGCGCCGATCCAAGCCCACCTAACCTACACTAGCCCACTATCCTCCATATGCCTATCCAATGTCCGTTTAAATGCCCATAAAGAGGGAGAGTCCACCACTGCTACTGGCAGGGCATTCCATGAACTCACGACTCGCTGAGTAAAGAATCTACCCCTAACATCTGTCCTTTACCCTTAATTTAAAGCTCGTAATAGCTGACTTCATACGTGGAAAAAGGTTCTCATGGTCAACCCTATCTAAACCCCTAATCATCTTGTACACCTCCATCAAGTCACCCCTAAACCTTCTTTTCTCCAACGAAAACAGCCCCAAGTGCCTCAGCCTTTCCTCATACGATCTTCCTACCATACCAGGCAACATCCCGGTAAACCTCCTCTGCACCCGTTCCAGTGCCTCCACATCCTTCCAATAGTATGGCGACCAAAACTGCACACAATACTCCAGAGTCTTATACAACTGCAACATGACCTAAGGGCTCCGGAACTCAATTCCTCTACCAATAAAAGCCAGTACGCCATATGCCGCCTTCACCGCACTATTTACCTGGGTGGCAACTTTCAGAGATCTGTGTACATGGACAACAAGATCCCTCTGCTCATCCACACTACCAAGTATCCGACCATTAGCCCAATACCCCATCTTCTTGTTACTCTTACCAAAGTGAATCACCTCACACCTACCTACATTGAACACCATTTGCCACCTTTCTTTCCCCTCATCAACCTCCTTTGTCACCTTTTCAAAGAATTCAATAAGGTTTGTGAGGCACGACTTGCCCTTCACAAAACCATGCTGACTGTCCTTGATCACATTATTCCTATCCAGATGTGCATAAATCCTATCCCTTACAATTCTCTCTAAGACTTTGCTCACAACAGAAGTGAGACTCACCGGCCTATAGTTACTAGGGTTATCCCTACTCCCCTTTTTGAACAAGGGAACCACATTTGCTATCCTCCAGTCTTCTGGGACTACTCCTGTAGACAAAGAGGACATAAAAATCAAGGCCAATGGCTCTGCAATCTCCTCCCTTGCTTCCCAGAGAATCCTAGGATAAATGCCATCAGGCCCAGGGGACTTATCTATTTTCACCTTTTCCAGGATTTCCAACACCTCTTCTCTACATACCTCACAGCCATCCATTCTACTTATTTGTGACTCAGTATTCGCATCGACGACAATGCCCTGTTCCTGAGTAAATACTGAAGAAAAGTATTCATTCCGTGTCTCCCCAATCTCTTCCGCCTCCTCACGCAACTTCCCCCTACTATCCTTGACTGGACCTATTCCTACCCTCGTCATTCTTTTATTCCTGACATACCTATAGAATGCCTTAGGATTTTCCCTGATCCTACGGACTAAGGGCCTTTCATGTCCCCTCCTTGCTGCTTTTAGCTCTCTCTTCAGGTCCTTCCTGGCTACCTTATAACTCTCCATCGCCCCAATTGAACCTTCACGCCTCATCTTTACATCGGCCGCCCTCTTCCATTTAACAAGGGATTCCAATTCCTTATTAAACCACGGCTCCCTCACATGACCTTTTCCTCCCTGCCTGACAGGTACATACTTATCAAGGACACTCGATAGTTGCTCCTTGAACAAGCTCCACATATCAATTGCGCCCTTCCCTTGAAGCCTATTTTTCCAAGCCACGCATCCTAAGTCGTGCCTCACCGCATCATAATTTCCCTGCCCCCAGCTATAACTCTTGCCCTGTAGTGCACACTTATCCCTCTCCATGTATCTTAGGATATTAAAATAAGTAAAATAAGTACTAATCTTCCAGAAATCAGACTCTGCAAAAGTGTCAGAGGATTAGAAACTCCTAACATAAAGTCTTTATTTAGAAAGAGTAGGAGACATAAAACAGGTAGTTAAAGGCCAAATATTTCAACAATGTTGGAGTCCATTAATAAGGATATAGTGGCAAAACATTTAGGAATACATAATGTGACCAAACAGAGTTAGCATGGTTTCATGAGGGGAAAATCTTTGAGGAGGAAACAAGCAGGATAAATAAAAGGAAAGCATTGAACCTAGTACATTTGGATCCTCAGAAGACAATTGTTAAGATACCACATATTAGGCTTCTTAAAATAAGAGTCCTTTGTGTCGAAAGTAATGTATTATCATGAATAGAAGGTTGACTCATTAGTAGGAGACAGAGAGTTGGGTCAAAAGGCACATTTTCAGGATGACAACATTTAATAAGCAAAGGGCCACAGGGATCAGTGCTGGAGCCACAATCATTTATAATATATATCAATAACTTTTGTTGTAGATTAGATTCCCTACAGTGTGGAAGCAGGTGCTTCAGCCCAACAAGCCCACACCAACCCTCCAGATGGTAACCCACCCAGACCCATTTCCCTCTGATTAATGCACCTAACACTATGGGGAATTTGGAATAGCCAATTCATCTGACTTGCACAACTTTGGACTGTGGGAGGAAACCCACTCAGACACAGGGAGAATGTGCAAACTCCATACAGACAGTCCCCCAAGGCTGGAATCGAATCTGGGTCCCTGGCGCTGTGAGGCAGCAGTGCTAACCACTGAGCCACCATGCCACCCTTGGATGAAGAAAGTGAATATGTTGTAACCATGTTTACAGATGATAAAAAAATGGGGTGGGAAGAATTGAGGATGATACATGAGTCTGCAGAGAGAGAGAGAGATGAGTTAATCAAGTGGGCAAAACATGGGAATTGGAATATATTATGGGAACATGTGAATTAGTACTTTTGCAGGCTGAATATTATTTAAACTGAAAAAGACTGCAGAAAGTTACAGCACAAAGAGATTTTGGAGTCTGTGTGTGTAAATCATAAAAAAACAAATACCCAACTTCAGCAGGTAATGGGGAAGGCGAATAATATGTTGGCCTTCAGATTAAACGGAGTGGTGTACAAATATAGCGAAGCCTTGCTAAAACTATTAAGCACTAATCAGACGACATCTATAATACCATGAACTGTTTTTAGTCACCTTATCTGATGTAAAATATAGTGGCATTGGAGGCAGTCCAGAAAAGATTCAGTCCAGAAAAGGTTTACCTGGGCATGGAGAAATTTTCTTATAAGGAGAGGTTGAGTAGTTACTCATTGCAGTTTGGGAGAGTGAGAGACAGCCTTGTTGAAACATATAAAAGTCTTTGGAGAACTGGCACGGTAGCTGCTGAGATGTTTTCCCTAGTGGGAGACCCTAGTACCAGATGGCATAGTAAGGGGTCACTTAGATGGGACAGAGAAGAGGAGGAATTTCCTCCCTTATAGCATCATGAATCTGTAAAATCTTTACTGCACAGCACTGCAGAGATTGGGTTGTTAATTATATTCAAGGGTGAAATCGAATTTTATTTAGCAAGGGAATCAAAGGTTATGAGGAAAAGGTGGGAAAGTAGGGTTGCAACCATCAGATCAGTGATGATTTCATTGAATGATGGAGCACTAATGATCCTTATGGTCTTATGGTCTTATCTGATAACTTGTGCTTGGTGGGAGCCCATAGGTTTAAACCTGCTTGTTGAATAATAATCTCAGACAAGTAGTAGAAGTATCAGTTTTTATGTTTCTAGGAAATTTTATTCATAATGTAAAAATAAGATCAATCAATCAAGTCTTTCAACCAGTCATTAGATTTTGAAATAAATACAAAGGTAGAAAAACAATCCAGTGTTGGGAAACTGGCCTTCTGGCTTACTATGACTACACATTCAATTCATTCTAGAACGTTTTATTCCTCCTTATTCATTCCTCACAATAGCACTTCCTCAGCACTGCAGTGATGTGTCAGTGTAGATCATCTGCTTACTTCCTGGAATGATTCTCGAAGACACAACTGACTCAGTGGTGACTGCTACATCTCATCCAGGGCTGAGAAAAGTTTTGAAATCAAGTTTTCCTCTGTGCTTTAAGAAGTAAAATGAATAGCAGCAAGAAAAGTAACTAGTTCCCATGGACTGCAGTAAATGAGCCAACAAACCATTGATATAATTAATAGTAAAGGTAATTTATTGTATTTAAATTTCAATATGAATTTAATTGAATTCCAGTAATGTGATAACATGGACAAAGGCTTCCATGAATGGGAGTACAGGCTTTCTTGTGATCAAATAGGTAATCTGGAATCTTTCTTTGAGTAACTTGCTTTATCCTTATATTTCAATCAGGTTGAGGGAACTGGAAAGCCGAACAGACAATTAATTATAGAATCAATCCAATGTGTTGCTAACACAGATTGGGAATCTACAGTACAGCAATTTAAAAAGTGATAATTAAATTGTGGAACCAGTTCTCATTAGGCTTCCTATCTCAGCGCTAATTATTTTCCAGATTTTTTTAATAAATCTTGTTACCATGTTAACATTGGGAGGATGTAACCACAATGCCAACAGCTCCATGTATGTTGGCATGGAAAGGAATTTGTTCCACTCTAACTAATCTCACTGAATGTTTATTTTATCAAAATCTTATTTGTAGTATTACTGTAACTTGACATTTTTCATACTGAAGAACGACAAAAAAGAATCAATTGTAGGAGGACAAACTAAGTTACAGTTTTCCATGTTAAATTTTAGCAAGCTTCCAGTAATAATTGAAGTAGCTTTAAATATTGATTTAATTTTTATTAAAATTATTAAATATTTATTTTTAAAATTGGAATTAATATTTATTGAACTCAGTAATATCATAGTTGAATGGAGTTTTCATTTTATCATTGGCACTTTATGGTGGAACGAGGACAAGATCATAAAGAAAAAAGGAAGTCATGTCTGCTAATTTTGCCTTGAGGGATATGGTTAGTAACATAACAGTTTAATTTCATGTCAGCCTCACCTCATCCTTTTAATAAATGTCTGTTTAATGCATTGATAAAAAGATTGATGCTAGCATTTTATATTTAGTAGTGCCAAAACAGTTGACATGGAGAGGCTCAATATTTTTATGTCTTTCTTCAACAGCAAAACCAATTTATTGGTGATGTCTTAATTTTGAGATCAAATGCAGATCACATTGTGGAACACCAAATCTCTGTCCAGAGGAATAAACTAGTCTCCAGTTGCTTGCCGTTTCAGAGAACACCTCTGGGACACCCGGACCAACCAACCCAATCACCCTTAGCCCAACACTTTAACTCCCCCTCCCACTCCACCAAGGACATGCAGGTTCTTGGACTCCTCCATCGCCAGACCATGGCAACACGACGGTTGGAGGAAGAGCGCCTCATCTTCTGCCTGGGAACCCTCCAACCACAAGGGATGAACTCAGACCGATTCTTCTGTTCCTTGGATGCTGCCTGACCTGCTGCGCTTTTCCAGCAACACATTTTCAGCTGTCATTTCAATAAACCATCTTCCTCCCACTCTAAACTTGCCATCCTCTCCCAGTAAAACTCAACCCAAGCTGGGGAAACAGCATCCCATTTTTCTGTCCCAGGCATGCGAGCTGGTAAGATGCAACATTAAGTTCAGCAATTTCAGAGCATAACCCCTGTCCTCCATTTTGATTGCAATTACCCAAGTATCTCCGACCCCATTGTGACAATGCTGCTCCTTTAACAAGGTCATGTTGTCCTTGGTTTTCTTTTCAGAGAGGTCATAAAGTTGATTTGAAGGGTTTTAGGTCCAGTTTGACTCTAGCTAACAGAAATTGCCTCAGGCAACGGGCTTTCAAGTTTTTGAAAATAAACACTTGTACAATGAAAGGGAAGTGGCCAGTTCTTCCAGCTCAGCTCTCTGGTTTGGCTTTAGCAGCAGTGTTTTGAAGTCGCTGGACCCAAAGAAGTAGGTCCAGGGTGGTACTCTCTCTTTCTGACTTCTCTTCTGTAAGACTCTGTGTTTGATTTTTCCTTTTGTTCCAAGGGGTGTTTATGGGAATTGTTGCAAGTATTTTTTTTAGATTAGATTAGATTACTTACAGTGTGGAAACAGGCCCTTTGGCCACACTGACCCTCCAAAGAGCAACCCACCCATACCCATTCCCTTACATTTGCCCCTTCACCTAACACTACGGGCAATTTAGCATGGCCAATTCACCTAACCTGCACATTTTTGGACTGTTGGAGGAAACCGGATCACGCGGAGGAAACCCACGCAGACACAGAGTGAATGTGCAAACTCCACACAGACAGTTGCCTGAAGCGGGAATTGAACCCGGCTCTCTGGCATTGTAAGGCAGTAGTAATAATCACTATGCCAGCGTGTGGCCCGAAAAACATGCTACTTTTTAACGATCTGATGGGTTTTCGGATGTTTAAGTTATTCTGTATTCTATTTTCTTTTGTTTATGTTTCATTTGGTAATCTTGTAAATAAATTCTATTTTTGTTTAAAACTAAATGGTTTGACCAGCTGCATCTCTCTTGGAATATCCACATTACACCTGTTTAAAACAACTAGCACAGTTAGGGTCTGGGCTACCTTTTTGAAATGTCTTGAGGACTTTGGCTTGGGATCATCTGTTCCAATTGCTTGTCCTCCCCCTCTATCAACAGCACAAAAAGAGTTTTGGACTCAATACATTGATTCTGTTTTTTTCTTCACACATGATAACGGTCCTTTACATAATGGCAATCAACTTCCTGACAACGCGAGAACAGAAGTACAGAGAGCAATGCTTTCTGTGATGCACTTGTGGGATGTAGGCATTGATGACTGGACCAGAATGTTTAACCCATCCTAAACTGCCCTTGAGAAAGTGATGGTGAGCTGCCTTCTTGATCTGCTGCAGTCCATGCACTGTCAATAGACTCATGCCATCAGGGGAAGAATTCCAGGATTTTCACACATGATAGTGAAGGTACAGCAATATATTTCCAAGGTGGCATGATGAGTGGCTTGGAGAGGATGATGGCAAAGACAATCAGGTACCTACGCTTCAGGTACCTAACGGCTTCAGCTGACGAGGTGAAAAAATCTGTCAAATGTTCGACCCTATAGCAATGACAGGCAACATCCTTCACAGGAAGGGCATGATCCTGGACATAAGGGGAGGGTACAGGAGAGAAAAAATGGTAGAAAGATTATAGAAGACAAACTGTCAACAGCTGAAGTTGGAGCGACATGGAGATGGAGCAGGAAGTTGTGAGTCTCCAGGTGGTGGTCACAGACATCTTTCCTGTCATATCAAAAGATCAGAATTCTAAATTACTATGAATGTTTCAATTTCTGAAACTTGTTTTTCAAAGAAAAGGCTGAATCAACTAAAAATATGAATTAACCATCCGTCTGGAGAGATAGGCTCATAGAATATCATAGTAAAGATGCAAAGGAAACTTCAACATTCAAATGGGGTTCAGCCAAATCAAAACAGACAGAACTGTGATTTCTCATGACGAGAAGAGTAATGAGGGATTAATGCCCTCTGCTCAACAGCAAGCCTGCTCTATGAATTACGTCCCAGGCTGCAATGCCATTACTGTTTTTCCCTTTGGAAAGTACTCATTGAAAGGGCTTAAAAAGCCAGTTTCATCTCTACTGGAGTGTGCCTATGGGACTAAGATCGTCCTGTGTGGCAGAGGGCAAAGATACCCATGCAGTCTAGTTTTTAGTCTTGGTGTGGTGTGAAAATCATAGTTGGAGAAATATCCTCACATTTTAAGCATTAGAGATCAGCTAACTACAAGTCAGACAACAGAAACCAGGCCAACAAACAGAGTTTCTCTCACCCTGACTTTGTCACAGTTGAAAGGAATCAGAACAACAGAATCTCAGCCAACCTGAAAGCTCGAAATCTTTAAATGAACTACTAACAATAACTTACAGTGCAGCAGCAGCAACATTCAACTATCCACTCTTTGCTAACAATTCAAAGACTGATCCATATCCATAAATTGCTTTGTTTTAAAAATGTTAATTTGTACTTAATCTTTATTTCTATTCTTGTGTGTATGTGCGTTATGTTACTAATTCCTTGCGTACTTAGTAATTAATAAACTTGCTCTTTGTTAACTCAAGAAACCTGAAAATGACTCATTTTAAAGCAAAGTTCATTTAGGTCTGACAGAAAGGTATTCTAAGAGAAGGGATGCAGTTATAAACCGACCTTTTATGATTAACTAATGGGATAGATGAATAAAGTGGCAGAGCCAGTTCATCTCTTCTCACAAGGAACTGAACAACTTGGGTTATCCCTGTCTACAATTGTAACAACTTTGGGAATTACACCTAGAGTCTGATCATCAAGGACCTCATAACCTGCAGCACTGATTGCCATGATGTGCCAGTGACTAAGAAAATCACTGCAGCTTTGAACTTCGTCACCTTTGCCTCCTGCCAAGGAACAGCTCCAGATCTTAGTGACATTTCAAAACAGCTGCACAACATTGGATCTCGCTGGTTACTGATGGCCTGTTTGTCAGCTAATTATTTTAACAACAAACATAGCCTCTTTGGTAGACAGGAAAATGACCTTCACTCGAATGATAGATTCCATCACATATAGGTCATCATCAAATTTACCCAGGTGCCCAGGAACTGAACAGTGAGATCGTCAATAGTAAAAGCATCCACTACCTCAACGTCCAACTGGTCTGTGACTACAAACAAGAACTTCCTCCATGCTTTCACTTATGTTCCTAGCTGTTGCCCTGACTCCTTTATTCTTCATTAATTCACATTGCCTCAGATCTTCACTCTGATCCTCAAGGTGCGGAATTTGATCCCAGGAACGAAGAAAGATCTGTACTGGGGGCAGCTTTCTGAACACCCCAAAAAAAAGATCTGAGGTGGAATTCAAAACACTGATTATACTTTGTCAATGGATGACAGAGTGAATTGCTAAGAAAGATGATGGGAAGCAATCAAGCTGCTTGGTCTCGAAGGTGTTTCCAGGCAAGTAGAAAGCATTCCAGCACAATCCAGACCTGTGCCTTGTATACAATGGACAGGCTTTGAGGAGACTGAATATGAATTACTCACCTCAGAATTCCAAGTTTCTGACCTCCCTACTGTACTCACAATATGACTGGAAGTATAGGGTCAATTGTAAGATACTCGGTCTTGGAGATGATCTTTGTCTGGAACTTGTATCATGCAAATGTCACTTGCCACTTATCACCGTAAGCCTGGACGTTGTTCAGCTCTTGCTGTGTACGGACACAGTCTGCTTCAGCATCAGAAGAGTTGCGAATGGTGCTGAACATTGTGCAAACATCGGTGAACATCTCACTTCAGAATATATGATGGAGGCTTGATCATTGCTGAAGCAGCTGAAGGTAGTGAGGCTTAAGATATAACCTTAAGGAACTGGCCTCGTGGGGTGCAGTGGTAGGGTCCCTATCCTGGACCAGGAAGCCTGGGTTCAGGACTTACCTGCTCCAGAAATGTATAAAAACATCTCTGAACTAGTTGATGAGAAAAGTAGGTTAAATTTTTAAAAACATCCAAAGACTGTCTTGAAGTAATAACTGGGACTGAGGTAAATGATTTCCAACAACCATAATCATCTTCCTTTGTGCGATGTATGACTCTAATCAGTGTACATTGTTTGCTTCTGATCATGATTGACTCCAGCTTTGTCAGAGCTCCTTAATGCCACACTCAGTTAAATACTGCCCTAATATCAAGGTCAGTTACTTTCTCCTCAACTCTTGCCTATTTCAAATTCCCCATGCCCTTTCTATGCTCATGCCCTCTTAAGACCCCATGTTCTTCCTATGCCCTTGCTTGTCCCATGCTTCTAGCAACTCCCATGTCTATTCTACAGCTCCTGACCCAGAATCCATAAAATGGAACTGATTAAAGTACAACTTTTATTGAGCTCTCATTCTAATGCACTTCACACTGAAAAAAGCTTATTTATAAAATCCATTTGAAAAAACTTAATTACCCTTGAGTGGTGAAAATGTTGTAAAAACAAACTTTTTTTCACTTACCACATCAAAGACAGTTAATTATTTAATGACCTCTTAACACTTATTCAAAATGCCTCCACAATGCCTGCCGAAATAAATGATTCGTCTGCTTTTGAATTGCACTCATGAAAGAAAAAGAACAAAATGTACTCATGGCATTCATAATGGTTTCTGCTTTAATAAGTGTCCTTCGAAGTCTGAACAATGGAGTCTATTGAAACTGAAAATGCTAATGGCCTTTTTTCTAAGCTATACCAGAAGGTCTGTCATTTGAGGAGAAAGTGAGGTCTGCAGTTTCCTGAAGAAGGGCTTATGCCCGAAACATCGATTCTCCTGTTCCCTGGATGCTGCCTGACCTGCTGCGCTGTTCCAGCAACACATTCCCGGTCTGTCATTTGAAACAATCTGAAGGTACATAGGAGCATTTTTTACTCCCCACTAACTGAAAATTGTTGGAGTTTTTTTTCTCCATTTTGCCAGGATTTGGGGTATTTAAATTCCCTACTTTATTATGTTAATGATTCCAATGACAACAGTAAAAACGCATCTAATTTGTAATACATCATCTTACTATTGAAACTGATCCTCACATGTATTACAAATTCTGTCAACACAAGAATTCCAGAAGCAGGTGACTGATTTTCTGATTCCCCACTTGAGACTTAGATTCCCATATGGTGGACACCTCTTTTGAGAGACTGTGAACTGTACTTACTCACTGAAGAGACCCAACTCTGAAATGGGGCTGGCAAGAATGATAATGCTGCAAACAGGTAGGCTACCCACATCATAACCCCCTGCTAGGAAATAATAATAAACAACCATCATCATCATCATCATCATCATCATCAACTGCTACACATATGAAAAGCAACCTGTGATAATGGAGCAAAAAAGATCAGCGTGTTAAGATGTACATTCCCTAATTATATGCACTATGCAGGCCCTTAAACCTATCTCATTTTGATGTGAACAGAGTTACTTCCTTGTACTGAACTGTCAAATATCACTTAATAAACCTGTGTTCATCATGCATTCTATTTTTATTTTAGGAAGTTGACACATGTGAACTAGCTTGTCCAGTCTATGTTGTTAAAATCACTTTTTAGTATAACTGTTGTTTTTTTAGAAAACCTTCCAAATATACCATGGGAAGTCTTTTGTGAATGGAGGCTATCACAAGGTCTGCGTGAACTGATAATCGATAATGAAAACAAAGCTACCAATAGGTCCACTAACAACTGGCTTTTCATATATTACGTGACGTCATTATAATGCTGATTGATCCTTCACCACCTTTGTTGATGTCCACCATCACCTTTGAATTTGCCATCAGTTTTTTTTTATTATCACATGCCCTTCCTATTGCTAACCCTCTTTATCTGGGCTGAGGGCTGTCATTAATACATGTGGACTTGCCCACAACAGTGATTGGCTTCTTCCATGGAACTCAAACTCAAAGCATTCTGACTTAGAGGGTTACGAATGATAATGCTGCAAACAGGTAGGCTACCCACATCATAACCCCCTGCTAGGAAATAATAATAAACAACCATCATCATCATCATGATCATCTGCTACACATATGAAAAGCAACTTGTTACGAATGATATCTAAGCCTTGTTCAATAAATTGAAAAGTCCTCTGAATTCCAGGGAATTCAAAGGATGTAATAAATTAGCGAGACTAGAGGCTAAAGTTGTCCGATGATAGTTACAAAACACTCAGGTTTAGCTGGAGTAGTTAATGAGCATCTTGATGGCTTAGTGTTTCAATTTATTTTTGCATATAAACTTCAAAGTGAACTTTTAATGAGGTGAGCAAGTATCTGTGAGAGGTAGGGACAATAATTTCAATGGACAAGTCACTGTCTGAATTTATTGTAGATGAAGAAAGGAGGTTAAAAGGAAATACAACTCTAAGAGCTTAAGTATTGAAAATTAATTAGCAAATCAGGTTGAATCAGTTTGGAAATTCTGGTTCCCATTTAACCCTGATGTATGGATGCTGAAAGGGATGCAGGGGAAAGTCCTCCTTACTGTGATACCCGGAAAGGACTTAATGTCATTACCAGAGATTGCTGGTCACATTCCTGAAGGATAATGAACTCACAAGATGCAATGTTTCACAGACTATTGTACAGAACTTCTAATGAAGAGTCTTGAAACATTAACTCTACTTTCCCCCCACAGATGCTGCAGACCTGCTGACTTTCACCAGGAATTTCTGTTTTTGTTCCACAACAGAACTCATTTCATTTGAAGTAAGAGACTCCCCACCAGAGCAAGGACCCATCACATCACAGAGTCATAGAGACGTACAGCATGGAAACAGACCTTTCAGTCCAACTCGTCCATGCTAACCAGATATCCTAACCTAATCTAGTCCCATTTGCCAGCACTTCGCCCATATCCCTGGAAACCCTTCCCTTTCATATACCCATCCAGATGCCTTTTAAAATATTATAATTGTACTAGCCTCCACCAATTCCTTGAGCAGCTCATTCCATACACGCACCACCATCTGTGTGAAAAAGTTGTCCCTTAGGACTCTTTAAACTTTTCCCCTCTCACCCTAAACATATGCCCTCTAGTTCTGGACTCCCCCACCTCAGGGAAAAGTCCTTACCTATTTACACTATCCATGCCCCTCATGATTTTATAAACCTCTATAAAATCATCCCTCAGCCTCCGACGCTCCAGGAAAAACAGCCTCAGCCTATTCAGCCTCTTCCTTTAGCTCAAATCTTCCAACCCTGGTAACATCCTTGTAAATTTTTTCTGAGCCTTTTTTAGAGTCATAGAATCATAGAGTTGTGCAGCACGGAAACAGACTTTTTGGTCCAACTTGTCAATGCTGACCAGATATCCCAAATTATTCTAACCCATTTATTAGCTTTTACTCTATATCCCTCTAAACCCTCCCTATGCATGTACCCATCCAGATGCCTTTTAAATGTTGCCATTGTATCAGCTTCCACCACTTCCTCTGACAGGAACCACCCTCTGCATGAAAAGGTTTCCCCTTACGTCCTTTTTAAATCTTTCCCCTCTCACCTTCAACCTATGCCCTCTAGTTTTGGAATCCCCTACCCTGGTGGAAAAGACCTTCACTATTCACCCTATCCATACCCCTCATGATTTTATGAACTTCTATAAGGTCATGCCTCAGCTTCCAACATTCCAGAGAAAATAGCCCCAGTCTATTCAACCTGTTCCTACAGCTCAAACTCTCCAACTCGGGCAACATCCTTGTAAATCTTTTCTGGACCCTTTCAAGTTAAACAACATACTGAATGTAGTATTCCAAAAGTGGCCTAAATAATGTCCTGTTTAGCCGTAACATGACCAGCCAACTGCTATACTCAATGCATTGACTAATAAAGGCAAGTGTACCAAACGCCTTCTTCTGTATGCTGGCTACCTGCACTCCAAAGGATGGTGGTAGAAGATTGCTTTTTGGACTGAAGGCCAGTGACCAGCAGTGTGCTGCAGGGGTTGGTGCCGAGTCCACTGTTTTTTTGTCATTTATATAAATGATTTGGATGTGAATATAGAAGAAATGGTTAGTAAATTTGCAGATGACACTAAATATTGTGGTGTAACGGACTGCGAAGAAAGGGACCTTGATCAGATGGGCTGGTGGACTGAAGAGTGGCAGATGGAGTTTAATCTAGATAAATGTGAGGTGCTGTATTTTCATAGGGCAAATCAGGGCAGGTCTTATACACTTAATAGTAAGATCCTAGGGAGTGTTGCCGATAAAAGGGACCTTGGGGTGCAGGTTCATAGTTCTTTGAAAGTGACGTCACAGGTAGACAGGATAGTGAAGAAGGCATTTGGTACATTTACCTTTATTAGTCATTGCATTGAGTATAGGACTTGGGAGGTCATGTTGCAGCTGTACAGGACATTAGTTAGGCCATTTTGGAATATTGTGTTAAGATACTAACTATAGGCCATTCAGGAAATAATTCAATTAACAATAAAATGACTGATAAGTTGAATTCCAGTGGCTGGGAGGGAAGGAGGATACAAGAAGGCTTACGACTACTCTCGGCAAAAGAATCTGCAGAAAGAGAAACCAGGACCAACCCTCCAGAAGACGTCCAAAGTTGAGACTTCACGAGGAGTACCCCTGCACCAGTCCTGTTCAATCTGAGCACAGATGGTTAACATCACAAACTAAACTGCTCTCCAATGTGTGTACATATTTTAAGTTGGACACATAAGTTGCTTTTAGTGTATTAAAGGATTGTGATTATTCAAATGGCCATTTGTTTCTCAAGGTTGTTACTCAATTACTTGATAGAAGTGTACAAGATGATGAGAGACATAGATAGCGAGAACAGTCAGAGACCTTTTTCCAGGGCAGAAATGGCTAACACAAGGGGACATAATTTTAAGGAGATTGGAGGAGGGTTTAGGTCACGGGTAGGTTCTTTAAACAGAGAGTGGTGGGTATGTGGAATGCACTGCCAGTGGTCGTGGTAGAGTCAGATACATTAGGGACGTTTAAGCAACTCTTGGATAGGCACATGGAAGATAGTAAAATGAAGGGTATGCAGCTTAGTTTGATCTTAGAGTAGGATAAAAGGTCGGCACAACACTGAGGGCTGAAGGGCCTGTAGTGCGCTGTACTATTCTAAGTTCTATGTTCTTCTCTGTTCTATCACTGGCAACCAAATGGATCTGCTTCCGGACACAGGTCAACACTATGGTCGTTAATATTAAACATTGTGATCCATTGCTCCCTTTTAACTCGCTGACAACAATGTGCTCAAATTATTATGATTATTTTGGTTACATTTATTATGTTCTCAGTGAAATTTTACCCATAGAACACAAATAACCAAACAAAGCAAGACACATTTCAAAAGCGAATGTATTTACAAATATAAAAACAGGAGCAGGAGTAGACCATTTGACCCTTAAGGGCAATTTTTTTTTTAGATTAGATTACTTACAGTGTGGAAATAGGCCCTTCGGCCCAACAAGTCCACACCGACCTGCCGAAGCGCAACCAACCCCGACCCATTCCCTTACATTTCACCCCTTTACCTAACACTACAGGCAATTTAGCGTGGCTAATTCAACTAATCTGCACATTTTTGGACTGTGGGAGGAAATCGGAGCACCCGGAGGAAACCCACACAGACACAGGGAGAATGTGCAAACTCCACACAGTCAGTCGCCTGAGTCAGGAATTGAATCCGGGTCTCGGGCGCTGGGAGGCAATAGTGCTAACCACTGTGCCACGGTGCCACCCAAACCACTGTGCCACCGTGCTGCCCAATCATGTGCAATCATTACCTGGTTCCATGGACTGAGCTTATACATAAAAATATCAGTCAGTGATTGCAGCATTTTAACAGTCCAATTCAGACTGCAGAGAGAAGATAATAGAGCTTTGCCACATCAAAAAGTAAAATAGTCTATTCTAACAAATTTTAAATGATTGCTGTAATCCAAATTCTGTCCTTCAATGTTAGACTTCTCAGTACCTCACTGTTATCATTCTTCAAAATACAATATCTTTTCTTTTCCTCCACTCATTATTACCATGATAAAGCACCCAGCCAAAGCAAATGGATCCCATTAGCTGCATATTGACTTGTATTAAACTACTTTCCTGAGTGAGGTTTGTTGAAGAAAATAGGCACCTTGTTTTTGTGGTAATTGCACCAATTGTGAACATCACTAAAACCATATCTTTGAAAAACTGATGATCGAAAATTTGCAGTACTAAAGGTTCTAGGTTCAATTCTATTTGATAAATCTCTCATCACTTCTTTAAGGTCATAGAGCTAAAATAAACAATGTTTTATTTTGGCTTTATCATACTGTGGCATCAAAAAGTTTTAGTACACCCTAGAAAAATTCATTCAATAATACTGTAGCAATAGGTCGAAGTTTATATCAGAGTATTTATAGCATTAGTAGAGGTTTTTCTTGTAACAGAGCTTTCATAAATGTAGTTGCTAAAATAACAACTTGCACTAAATAAAAACTTAATAAAATATCTCAAAGCACTTCACAGGAGTGTTAAAGGATAAATTGATATCAAATTGTGTAAGTTTTGAAACATTTCACTCTTTGTAGATGCTGCCTGACCTGCTCTGTATTTCCAGCATACACTGTTTAAATTCCATGCAAGATGATGTTAGGGTGGATGGCCACAATCTTAATTTAGGAGACAGTTTTTAAGAAGAGTCTTGAAAGTGGAAAATGAGGCAGAAACATAGAGAGATTTCAAAGACAATTTCAGAACTCATGATCGAAGCAGTGAAGGCACCACCACCAATGTTAACGATTAAAATTGGAGATGCTCAAGGTCAGATTAAGCACAGATTTCTCAGATGGTTGTGGGAAGAGAATAAATTATAGAGATAGGAGAGGTGAAGGGCGCAGGTGAATAGACGATCTTCTTCTAATTGGGTGAGGACACAGAAATCAGGAAGCCTTCCGCTGATTATTTTGTGCATCAGCTTGACTTGCAATGAGAAAATGAGAAGTGTTGAGTGTGATGGGGATGTGTTCATGTGCATCTGATGAGAATGCATAGCCCTGCTTGCTTAGTAAGCCTTCCCTAGTAAGTGAGTGGGCACTGGTCCCTGGAAAGCATGAGAAGATTGATAGCATGAGGTGTGCGCACGCCTCTCAGAGCACACCATGCATGCTATGGTGAACTCAGCACACTCTTGTAACATGGCTGTGCAGTAGCATTTAGACTGAGTCTCAGGAGTGTGAGGTTACAGAGAGAAGATTGTGGTATTTACCTTGTGTAGCTTGCTCTTTCTGCACGGGGTGCCACTACTTATAGACCATAACACCATAAGGAGTAGGGACAGAAATAGGTCATTCAGCCCATCATGTCCTGCCTTTTTGTGACCTGATGGGAGAACTTCTTTCATGCATGTACGGGAAGAAGTCATCCAGTCTGGCCAAGACAGCCTGGAGTAGAGTGCCCAACCAAATTCTGTGAAGCAGGGATGCACATTCTGGTGCATTGCAGCCAGTTGCAAGGGTGAGGGAAGTGGGAGCAATGACTACAGGCCATTGTTGAGCTTTCTTTTAAGTATGGCACCCGAAAGGTCCTGGGGACAGACAGAACTGATGCCCATCAGAAGTGATATACCATTTCAATCACCTGAATGTGAAGTGAGCTGAAAAGTGGATGAAGACTCCAGAAAGACACTGTAAACCATAGCAGACGTAACAGCATCGAACACACACACCAGCATACTTAACTCCAAAATGGAGATGAGTTACTCACAACACAATTCTAAAGCTCTGACATAGTTTTGAAGTCACAGTATTCATATTGCTGGTTTAGTTAAGTTTTTCATCATTGGCATTGCCTTAAGATATTGATAGTATTGGATTCAGCAATCGTAGATGTTTAATTTTAAAGGGAGATTGTCAGATTCATTTTTGTTGGAGATGGCCATTGTCTGGCATGTTACTTGCCACATATCACCCCAAAACCCGGAGGAGGTCCATATCAGGCTGTATTTGACAATGATTATTCCAGACCTGAGCAGCATCAGCAATCATCCCTACATTTTGCTAAAATAATGCTGAGAACTTCATTGAAAATGTAACTGCTGATGATTGGCCTACAACACTACCTTGATCAACTCTTGCAGAGATGTCCATTAAACCATAACACATAGGAGAAGGCCATTTAGCCCATCAAATCTGCTCTGCCATTTAATGAGACCATGGCTGATCTACTAATCCTCAACTCCACTTTGCCTTTCTCAATAAACCTCAATTTTATTGTTGATTAAAAAATCTAACTCAGCCTTAAATATACAAAATGACCCAGCCTCAACAGCCTTAATAATTCAATAGATTCACTATCCTTTGGGAGAAGAAACCTTTCCTCATTTTTGTCTTAACTGGATGACTGTTACTCTGACACTATGTCCTCTGGTGTTAAACTCTCCCACGGGGGAAACAACCTCTCTGTATCTACCTTGCAAGCACCCCACCCCCACCCCCACCAACCTAAGAATCTTGTATGTTTCATTAAGTTTGCCTCACATTTTTGTAATGTCCAATGAGCACAGGCCCAGATATTGAATTTCTTACTCATAAGAAAATCCCTTCATGCTTGGGTTCACAGTTATGCACTACATCCACTACCAGTTTTTCTTTTCTTAGAAAAGGGGACCAAAATGAATCACAGTATTCTAGTTGTGGCCTAACTAGTGCCTTGTACAGTTTTATTAAGACTTCCCTATTGTTTTACTCCATTCCCTTTGAAATAAAGGCCAACATTCTGCTTGCCTTCCTTATCACTGCTGTACATGTATGCTAACTTTTGTGATTCATGCATTAGGACACCAAATCACTATGCTGCAGCTTTTTGCTGTCTTCCTTCATTTGTATAACATTCAAAACATCCTACAAAAGTACATAATCTCATATTTTCCCATATTGCAATGTTTTCACCCACTCACTTAGCTGGCCTACAGTCCTCTGCAGATGCAATGCTTACCTTCTCACTGATTTTTGTGTCATCTGCAAACTTGGCTACAGTATATACACAGTCTTCATCTAAATCATTGCACTGTAAATAATTATGGCTTCAGCATTGATCTCTGTGGCACTCCACTAGTTACAAGTTGCCATGCTGAAAATGCACCCCTTATCCCATCTCTCTGTCTTTCTTTATGAACCATACCTCGATTCATGCTAACATAATTCCCCCAACAAATAAATTCTTTTCTTAATTAAGTTGTCGTATGTGTGGTACCTTATCGAACTGGTAATCCAACTGCAGAACAACCTCAATTATCTGAACAAGATGGGCGGGGTGTATTTTGTTTGGATAACTGATTGTTTGGATAACGGATAACATTTTCCAGGACCTTGAGATCTTGTTGGGATAATCTGAAATTCGGATAATTGACGTTTGGATAACTGAGGTTGATCTATATATTACACTTACTGCTTCCCCTTTAGCTACACTGCTTTTGACCTCTTCAAAGAATTCTGAAAAATGTTTCAAGCCCGATTTCCCCTTCATGAAGCTATGCTAACTCTGCTTGATCATATTATATATTTCTAAATGCTCTGTTATAACACCCCTTATAATAAACTTTTAACTTTTCCCCAATAGCAGATGTTAAGCTAACGGGGCCTATAGTTACTTGTTTTTTTTTATCTCCTTCCCTTTTTGAATAAGGGTGTCACATTGGCAGTTTTCCAATTTCCCAGGACTTTTCCATAATCTAAGGATTCTTGGCCAATTAACACCAGTGCATCCACTATCTCTGTAGCTGTTTCTTTTAATATCCTATGATGCAACCATCAGTTCCACAAGACCTGTCAACCTTTAGCCCCATTGGCTTCCCTAGCAATTATACCCTTATGTTAGTCAAGTTATATCTATTTTCTCTCCTTCCAATCCTTACTGCTCCCCTTGATTATTTAGTACCTTTGGAATACTGGGGCTGATTTTCTTAGATTGCAACAACTACCTTCTTCCTTGCTGCTAGGTATGACTTTAAACAGTGGAGATATTTGTAGTTTGCATTTTTTTATACACTTCTTAACATACCGATAACTAACTCTCTTACTTCACAATCCTGTTCTTTTATGACTCTTGCGAGGCTGGCACTGTTACTTTTTCAAACAGTTTTGAGATCATCTCTCAAAACTTGATCAAGATAGGAAAACATGCTTTCTTTTCTGACTTGTAGGCAGAAATTTCCCTTATCAAATAACAATCAAATTATCAGATTGATCTCAAATCTATTTATTCTATTTCCTAAAGCAAGCACTTGTGCAGTAGTGTGATAAGAACAGGTCAGGTTCAAAATCATTCATGTTGGATTGTGTGCAATGTTCTTCCAAACTCCTGTGTTCAACACAACAGAAGCCTTTGAGTCTTCACACCTTTTGAGGTTTCAGTGGACAGTTCTTTAAATTTCTGAATTATTGAATGACTTATTGTGAGTGGCTCTTAAGTCAACACATCAGTCTGTCTGCTTCAGGCTGCAGTGAATGATTAAGAATAGCTGCATTACTTCTGGGAGCCATCTTGTAAGATTCAGTGTCCATTTTAAAGACAGATCGGCCTGCTCTACAAGCTACATTATATTATAATTAGGCAGGCATGACACTAAAAACAAAAACATTTGACTAATGCTCTTTTTGTTACATTGTTGCAACAGGAACTTACCTCTCAGCCTTGTGTGGTTAAACTGCTGACTCCTTCCGTCTAAACCACCCCACTCCTTACAAATCACAATATTGCATTAATTTCCTCATAACCAAGTGAATATAACAATATCAGAGTCAATTAATAAATATTACATTATGGTTCACAGTATAATTCCTTGGCTTTAGTAGGTGAAAGAATAATCACAATCAAATCATTGGCTCTTGGTTAACAGATGCCTCAATTTTAAGATTCTTATTGTTATATTCAAATCACGACATGGGTTCATCTCTGCCTGACTTTGTAGTCTTCATCAGGCCAACGATCTTCCGAGATATCTGCACTTCTCTAATTCTTCCTTTCTGACCTCTTAAGCATCCGGAATTTTAATTGCTATGGCCATGTCTTCAGCCGCCAAGGACCTAAATTCTGCAATTCTTCGTGTAAACTTCTTTGATGCTCTTACTCTTATATAACCCATTTTAAGTAATAAAATAAATATAAGGTATTGTAATAGATATCAGGGCCAGGATTTAGACCAGGAATGTCTAATAAATTTTATTTAATAGTAAGATGATAGATTAATTGTCACATGATCTAACAGTAGATTAGGTAAAAACAAGGACTGCAGATGCTGGAAACCCGAGTCTGGATCAGAGTGGTGCTGGAAAAGCACAGCAGGTCAGGCAGCATCCAAGAGGGAACTGGTGAAGTCCACACTGATGCCCTGGGGTTGAAGTGCATTGAGGTGGAAGATGAGACGTTCTTCCTCCAGGCGTCAGGTGGTGAGGGTGCAGCGGTGGAGGAGGCCCAGGACCTGCATGTCCTCGGCAGAGTGGGAGGGGGAGTTGAAATGTTGGGCCACAGGGCAGTGGGATTGGTGTGTGTGTCCTGGAGATGTTCCCTAAAGCGCTCTGCTAGGAGGCGTCCAGTCTCCCCAGTGCAGAGGAGACTGCATCGGGAGCAACGGATACAATAAATGATATTGGTGGATGTGCAGGTAAAACTTTGATGGATGTGGAAGGCTCCTTTGGGGCCTTGGATGGTGATGATGGAGGAGGTGTGGGCGCAGGTTTTGCAATTCCTGTGGTGGCAGGGGAGAGTGCCAGGAAAGGAGGGTGGGTTTTTGGGGGGCGTGGACCTGACCAGGTAGTCACGGAGGGAACGGTCTTTGCGGAAAGTGGAAAGGGATGGGGAGGGAAATATATCCCTGGTGGTGGGGTCCGTTTGGAGCTGGCGGAAATGTCGGCGGATGATGCGGTTTATGTGAAGTTGGTAGGGTGGAAGGTGAGCACCAGGGGGGGTTCTGCCCTTGTTATGGTTGGAGGGGTGGGGTTTGAGGAAGGAGGTGCGGGATGTGGACGAGATGCATTGGACGGCATCTTCAACCATGTGGGAAGGGAAATTGCGGTCTCTAAAGAAGGAGGCCATCTGGTGTGTTCTGTGGTGGAACTGGTCCTCCTGGGAGCAGATACAGTGGAGGCAGAGGAATTGAGAATACGGGATAGCATTTTTGCAGGAGGTAGGGTGGGAAGAGGTGTAATCCAGACAGGAGATATTTCATAACTCTCTGTAACGATATACTCCATTGAAATAAAGAGACTCCATGAAAAGAGGCACCATCTGTGGTTAACTAAGGAAGCCAAAGATAGTAGCAAATTGAAGAAAACAAAACACATTATGCTGTGAAGATTAGTGGTAGGCCACAAGTTTGGGAATGCTTTAGAAATCAGCAGGTATGACCGGAAAAAAAAGGGAAATTAGAATGCGAAGTATGCAAGAGCTTCAACAAGTATATAAACAAAGTGTGGCTCAGTTAAGTGAACACATGGTCCCTGAAAAGATGAGAATTTATAGTGGGAAATAAGGAAGTAGCAGAGGCTTTGTATGTGTTTACTGTGGAAAACATAAAATCATCTCAGCATTAACAGGACCAAATCAAAAAGGGAGGGAAGACCTGAAAGCAAGTACTATCTTTAGAAAAAATGTACCAGGAAAGCTAATGGAACACAAGGCTGATAAGTCCCCTTGACCTGATGGCCTTCATCGAGTGTCTTAAAAGAAATGGAGATTGAGGTAATGTTGCATTGTTTGTAATCTTGCAGAATTTCATAGATTTTGGAAAAGTCCCGGAAGATTGGAAAACCACAAGTGTAACACCTCCAGTCAATAAAAGAAAGAGAGAAAATGCAGAAAACCATATGCTAGTTGGCCTAATATCTGCCACTAGGAAATGCTGGAATCTATTATTAAGGAAATGTCGCAGGAAATTTAGAAAGGCATAATACAACCAAATGAGGCACCACAGCTACATGAAAGAGAAATCATGTTCAACAAATATACTCGAGCTCTTTGAGGTGTAACAGTCAGGGTGGATAAAGAGGAAACAGAAGTTTTTGTTATTTAAATTTCTGAAAGCATTTGATAGGTGTCACATAAAACATTACTACACATTATGAGAGTTGGGGTTAATGTATTAGCACAGATAGAGGATTGTCTAATGAACAAGAACCAGAGTCAGGGTAAATAGCTGATTTTGCTTAATTCTGTGACAATTGAGTATGTACAGTCCCTTGAAAAGTCAAAATAACTAAATTAACTAACTAACTCATTGATAGCTCCTTCAACAGGAACTGCAGCAAAAGGAAAATAAATTCCAAAGAAAAATGAGCAAATTAAAATTAAAATGCAATTCTGGGGGCAGATATTGCACTCCAGGTCCTGACTGACCCATTGGTCATGGAAGGCCTTGAGAAAGATAGTAGGCACCACCTGCTCCCTCTCCATGGCCACACAGGTGAGGAAGAGGGGAAGGCAGTCAGGCCTAACAAGTCCTTCCACAGCTCACAGCCTGGACCTGTTAATGGCTATGTTGGCTATGCCAAGGAGCAGACCTTGGTAAAGGTCTCCAACTCCTGTTGCCCTCTGCAGTGGGTGGCCACTAGTCAGGAGTGTGGAGCTGAAGTGCAAACAGAACATGAGGTGCAGTCCCTCAGAATTTGAAATCACGTTGCAATCCATCTACGTAAACATGTAGCATAGATTCTTCAATATTGAAGAAAATACAGGTAGCCTTGGAGGCTATCAATGTTTGTAATCTTCTACTGTATGGGACTGCTGTGTACAATACCCTCTATGCCAAAACTCCAATGGTAAAGGGGAGGACCTCTATGCAGAGAGCCTTTCACCAGAAGCCCCCAACACCTCTAGTACATAACATGTACGGACAGTAAGCAAGCACAAGGATGTAAATGTTCAGTCTTGCAGGAAACCTCTCCATGTAGAAGTGTGTGGAGGTAATTTTTTTGGAGATGGCTCAAACCGTGAGACACAGATCTGCAAAGGAGGTTTTAGAATCTGAGGCCAATGTAAAGTTCCATTCTGTTGTGAATGAGGTTAGAGGGTTGCACTGTTTCTTTTACTAATCCCTCTCTATGGTCCATGCAGCAGGAAAAGTTAAAGGAAACCTAGCTTAGGTCTGTACTCATTCACTAGAAGAATGAGAGATTATTTTATTGAAACATGTAAGTTTCTGTGGGGACTTGACTGTAAAACCATAAGACATAGGAGAAGAAATTAGGCCCATCAGCCCATCGAGTCTGCTCTGCCAATCAATCATGGCTGGTAAGTTTCTCAACCCTATTCTCCCACTTTCTCTCTGTAATCCTTGATCCCTTTACAATAAAGAACCTATCTATCTCCGTCTTAAATATACTCAATAACCTGGCCTCCTCAGCCTTCTGTGGCAATAAATTCCATAGATTCACCACTCTGTGGCTGAAGAAGTTTCTTCTTATCTCCATTCTAAAAGGCCTTCCCTTTATTCTAAGGCTGTGCCCTTGGGTCCTAATCTCTCCTGCCAATGGAAACATCTTCCCAACATCCACTCTGTCCACACCATTTAGTATTCCATTAGTTTCCATTAGTTTCCATTTTATTCCCCCTCATCCTTCTAAACTCCAATGAGTATAAACCCAGAGTCCTCAAACGTTCCTCATATGTTAAGCTTTTCATTCTTGGAATCATTCTCATGAGCCTCCTCTGCACATGTTCCAGACCAGTACATCCTTCCTGAAATATGGGGCCCAAAACTGCACACAATAGTCCAAACGTGGCCTGACCAGAGCCTTATACAGCCTCGGAAGTACATCTCTGCTTTTATAGAGTCATAGAGATATGCAGCATTGAAACAGACCCTTCGGTCCAACCTGTCCGTGCCAACCAGATATACCAACCCAAACCAGTCCCACCTGCCAGCACCTGGCCCATATCCCTCCAAACCCTTCCTATTCATATA
>NC_057729.1:19382337-19389102 GCF_004010195.1 Chiloscyllium plagiosum | reverse complement strand
ACACCTCCAATTATGGTGTCATCTGCAAACTTACTAACTGTACCTCTTATGCTCGCATCCAAATCATTTATGTAAATGACAAAAAGTAGTGGACCCAGCACCGATCCTTGTGGCACTCAACTGGTCACAGGCCTCCAGTCTGAAAAATAACCCTCCACCATCTATCTTCTACCTTTGAGCCAGTTCTGTATCCAAATGGCTAGTTCTCCCTGTGTTCCGTGAAATCTAACCTTGCTAATCAGTCCATATAGATCACATCTACCGCTTTGCCCTTATCAATTCTCTTTGTTACTTCCTCAAAAAACTATATTCAAATCCGTTCAAAGTAAATGCCATCATTGCATTTACCTTCCTAACTACTGACTCAACCTGCAAGTTTATCTTAAGAGAATCCTGGACTCGAACTTCCAAGTTTCTTTGTATTTCAGAATTCTGAACTTTCTCCCCATTTACAAAATAGTCCATGCCTCTATTCTTTCTACTAAAATGCATGACCTCACACTTTTCCATGTTGTACTCCATTTGCCACTTCTTTGCCCACTCATTTAACCGGTCCAAATCCTTCTGTGGCCTCACTGCCTCCTCAATGCTACCTGTCCCTCTCCCTATCTTTGTATCATCTGCAAACCTAGCCAGAATGCTCTAATTTCCTTCATCTCGATCCTCAATGTATAAAGTGAAAAGTTGTGGTCCCAACACTGGGCCTTGCAGATGACCACTTGTCACCATCTGCCATCCTGAGAAGGACCTTTTTATCTCCACTGTCTGCTTTCTGCCAGACAGCCAAGCTTCTATCCATGCTAGCACCTTGCCTCTAACACCATGGGTGCTTATTTTACTCCATAGCCTCCTGTCTGGCATCTTGTCAAACGTCTTCTTGAAGTCCAGATAGTCCAAATATCCATTGGTTCTCCTTGGTCTAATCTGCTCGTTACTTCCTCAATAATTCTAGCAGATTTGTCAGGCATGACCTCCCCTTGATGAAACCATGCTGCCTCTGCCCTATTTTACTATACAGTTCGAAGTGTTCAGAAATCTCGTCCTTCATGACGTATTCCAAGATCTTACCCACAACTGAGGTTATGCTAATTGGTCTGTAATTTTCCATCTTCTGCCTTACTCCCTTTTAAAACAGGGGTGTTATGTTAGCAATTTTCCAGTCCTCTGGGACTCTCCCTGATTCTAGAGATTCCTGAATGATTACCACTAATGCTTCCACTATCTTGCAGCTTTATCCCTTCGAACTCTGGAGTGTAGACAAGCTGGTCAATAGACAATAGATAATAGACAGGATAGGATAGTGGAATCAAGGGTTATGGAGCTAAGGCAGGAACAGAATACTGATTAAGGATGATCAGCCATTATCATATTAAATGGTGGTGCAGGCTCGAAGGGCAGAATGGCCTACTCCTGCACCTATTGTCTATTATTTCTTTTTTTGTTGCCCTCTATTGGTCTTTGTAAGCTTCCCGATCCTCTGGTTTCTCACTGTTCTTTGCTGCATTATATACTTCCTCTTTTGCTTTTATGCTATCCCAGACTTCCCTAGTCAGCCATGGTTGCCTCATCGTTCCTGTACTATGCTTCTTTTTCCTCGGGCCAAATCTCTGTTGTGTCTCCTGAATTACTCCCAGAAACTCCTGCCATTGCTGTTCCACTATCTTTGCTGGTGGGCTACTCTCCCAGTCAATTCTACGTAGCTCCTCCTTCATGCCTCTGTAGCTGCCTTTATTCAGCTGAAATACCATTACCTCTGATTCTGTCTTTTGTCTCTTAAATTTCTGAGTAAATTCAATCATATTATAATCACTGCTTCCTAAGGGTTCCTTCACCTTAAGCTCCCTCATCAACTCTGCCTCATTGCACAACACTAAATCCAGTATTGCCTATTCCCTAGCTGCTCCAAAAAGCCATCTCATATACTGCCCACAAATTCCTTTTCTTACTACCAACCCAATGTTCCCAGTCCACCTGCATATTGAAATCCCCCATGATCACTGTAATCTTGCCTTTCCAACACACCTTTTCTATCTCCTGGGGTATCTTGTGCCCCAGGTCCTGACTATTGTTTGGAGGCCTATGCATGACTCCAACTACAGTTTTTTAACCTTTATGCTTCCTCTGTTCTATCCACACAGATACTACACCATCTGACCCTACTTCATTTTTTACTGTTGATTTAATTTCATTTCTTACAATAGGCAACCCCACCCCCTTTGCCCAACTGCCTATCTTTTCGATAGGATGGATATCCCTGAATATGCAGCTTCTAATCCTGATCCCCTTGCAGCCACATCTCCGCGATGCCCACCACGTCATACCTGCCAATTTCAATCTGCGCTAAAAGTTCATTTACCTTATTCCTTATACTGCATGCATTCAGATTTAACACCTTCAGTCCTGTATTAACTGTCCCTCTTCTCATTGCCATTCATTTGTCCAGTGCACTTGAAGTTTGATTGCTAACCCTTTCCAGATACTCTGTCCTATTTGTGTCTGTGCTGGTGATTTTAATAACCTCTCTTGAGTTCTGCACTCTTACCTCCTCTTGGAATTCAGGTTTTCTAATTTCCCCTATAACTGAACCTTCCACCACCCCAATTTAGTTTAAAGCCCTGCTTATAGCCCTAGTTATGCAATTCGCTAGGATTCTGGGCTCAGCATAGCTCAGATGAAAATCATCCCATTGGAATAGGTCCCTTCTTCCCCAGTACCGGTGCCAATGTCCCATGAATTTGAACCCATTTCTCCCACACCAATCTTTGCGTCATGCATTTACTGGTTAAATCTTATTGACTCTGTGCCAATAGGCTCGTGGATCAGGTAGTAATCCAGAGATTATTACCTTTCTGGTTCTACTTTTTAATTCTGCTGTTCATATTCCCTTAGCAGGACCTCTGCCCGAGTTTTATCTATGTCATTGGTACCAACATGGACCACAACCACTGGATCTTTACCCTTGACAGGGTAGATACTGAGAGGTTGCTTCCTCTCCTAGGATATTCTGGAACCAGGATAGAGTTTCAAAAAGAGACATTTCTTCTCGTGAAGGGTTGTTAATGTTTGGAGTCCTCTACCAGAGGCCAGTAGTGCTGGGTTAATATATTTAAGGTTGACTTACTTGGAGTTTTGATCTACAAGAGAGTTGATGGTTTATGGGGTTAGGCAGGAAAGAGGAGTTAAAGTTACAATCAGATAGCAATGATCCAATGGCTGAGTAGCCTTACACAGCCAAATGACTGACTCCTGCTCCCATTTCCTGTGATCTTATATTAATGACATATAATGACAAATTAGTACTCCAAAGTTTCAGAATTTTATAACAGTATCATCCCTAATAAATCATTAGTGAGAGAAATGAATGAGTTTTGAGAACATTTGTAGCTCAGGTTGAGGTTCTGCATGTAGGTTTGCTCGTTGAGCTGTAAAGTTCATTTCTAGAATTCCTAGAAGCATGGCATTCCAACCAGAACTCTATCAATAAACACATCAAGTTAGACCCCATCTACCACCCCCTGAGAAAAGAACAGAAAATGACATCACCACAGAAATGACATCACCAACCCACAGAAACCCAAACATATAAATAGAAAGCAGGAATCATGAACAGTGCTTCGCCTGGAGGCCCACTGAAGATGTTACCTAGTAGAGTGATGAAACATCTGGAAATGAACAAACCTACATCCAGAGAAATGAACATTGGGTGGCAACAATGTCTCAATGGTGAGATTTCACCAATTGCCATTGAAAAGATTGTACACATCTTTTCCAGCCTGTGCTGCTTTAAACTGGCATGTAAATACTTTAACGTTAACAGCCAATACTAGAAATAGCTAATTTAATTATCAGTGTTTAAAACTGTACTTCAAATAATTAGAGTACAGATAGTTCTTCTGTATCATGATGATGGCATTCTTGTTCAATCTTGCATTATAGAAAAATCGTGCTTTAGAAACAGTGCTTAAAGTGTTGGTGATGTAATTCTGTTACAGCCAACACACGCTTGAAAGTTTACATTTTTGAAACAGTGTCCCCAATTCATCAATCCCATTATAGCTAATTTGCATTAACAAAACGCACATTATAGCAGAATAATCTGTATTTAATATGTTGATAATCTCAATAAGGAGAGGTGAAATGCTCTTGTTCTTTACAGTTGTATTGTTGGCATAAAGCCTTTTTAGTTCTAGCCATTTCAAGATATTTATGCTGTCTTGTTCAGGTTTTTACCCAAATAAACTAAAATAAATTAACTGTTTATAACAGAGAGTACTGGTAAAGCAGCAAATCTTCACATTTGAGAACTCCATCTGGTTCTGCACACCTAAGAGATTTTGTGGCATTGTCTGTCTCTGGCTGCTCCCCTCAAAGCATTAATTATCAGCGCTTGAAGGAGCCCACTACTTCTCAAATTGCAATAGCAACAGTTCATGCCTCTCCTGTCATTGGTCTCGCCACCATGAACACCCACACCCTTCCTCACTTATGAAACCCTTGGAAGATTCCCTCCTTCTATTCTCAGACTTGACTTGCTTCCAGAAGTTCACTTATAATGCGAGCATGCATTCTCCATCCCACCCCATTTTCATCCACCCACCCCCTCCCTCAGCCAGTAGCCTTGTATATTGCCAGTAACAGCTCTGTAGCTAAACAGTGCCATTCAATTGATGCCTGATAGTGAAATTCTGCCAAGACAATGACTAACACCCACTTCCCTTGGAATTACCATCTGCTGCTGCAGGTTTTTTGCCAGGAGTTAAAAGCAGCCCTGTAGAATTAAAATGAAAAGGTGCTGCACCCCAGTGCAGGAAATGCAGCTTATTTTAATGATGAAGCAATAGCAAGTTCTACTAAAATACAAACAAATTGGCTTGTAAAACTTAAAACTTTCCCATATGTTCAGGACTCTTTATATCAACAAAGAATGGTAATTCACTTTTACTACTTTCATGCGTCGAAGCAACTTTTAATACTGTTATACTTCACCATATATTTCTTTAAAACTCCTCTGAAGGCTCACTTATAACTTCCAAGACATTATTTTTTCCATTTCTATACTTCTTTTTTATGTGCTGTAAATCAGAATTATTGGACAGCTCTGTTGTGGGGCACTATGATTTGTTCACAACAGAATTGGTGTGACTGATGAACAGATTGACTACACAGTAATACATCAAGTCATTTTCATTGTTGACCCATCAGCTATTTATTGGCATAAGGATTCCACTGCAGGCCAAAATATTGATTTATTAATTCAATAATAATTATCTTTTTAGAAGATATGGTTTGAAGCAAACATCTCCAATGAGTTATTTTTTCACTGTCTCCTCGATTACTCTCTTAGTAGCACAACTAAATATATCTGTCATAAAAAAGCTCATGAATGAAACATGAATAGATTACTTTTGCATTTGTTTGACCAGAGCTTAGAGTGCCAAAATGTTGCTATCATTAATGAAAATATTGGAATAATGGGGACTTTATGATGGTCTACGTTCATTACAAATTAGAAGCTGCAGGGTGAAATCAACTAGGATTCCAACAGTTTTATTCCTTCCAGTATTCCATATAACATTTACAAATTAATCATGCAGCTACTTGTTCAGAAAAATGGCTCTGGATGCTCCATGGTCACCATCTCATCCACTCAAGTGCCAGCCTGAGAGGCTGGTCAGTAATGATCAAAGGACTTATCCGGGCCATCCACTGAGTACTGGGGAAATGGAAGGGAATGGGAAAGGATCGGGGGCCCTTGTGATGTACATGGTCCAAACAGCCCTTCCCATCCGACCTCATTTGAGCAGCCCTGCCCTGAGCCAAGCACAGCAGCCCCAAACACAATCCAACAACAGACACCCTGGAGACCTGAGCCCCAGTTACTGGGACTTTATGTGCCACCCTCCCATCCCAAGCCCCAGTAAATGGATATTGATGTCAGGAGATGTGCTTTATTGTACTGACCACTGAGGAAATGGTGACCATGATAGAGAGTAATTGTAGGTAGTTGGGCAAGACCTCACTACGAATAGGAGGGGTCTGTGATCTCAGAATTTCAGGAGGGTGTCAACAGGTCATGGTAACTGTGGTCTCCACATGTTAACAAAGGCTTGAGAATTTCCAAATATACAGACTCTGGGAATAAAGTGAGGTTATGAATAGACATTTACAACATCTCAATGGAAATAGGGGTAGGCTATTAACATGCTTGCCTTCATTAAGACCATTGAGTATGGGAGTTGGGACATCATATTGTGGTTGTACAGGATATTGGTGAGGCCCTTTTGGAGGGATATGTACAGTTCAGGTTGCTCTACTATAGGAAGGATATTAATAAATTGGAGAGGGTTCAGAAAAGATTTACCAGCATGTTTCCAAGACTGGAGAATTTGAGTTATAAGAAGAGGCTGGATAGGCTGGGACTTTTGTCACTGGACCATAACAGGTTAAAGTCAGTCCTTATAGAAGTTCATAAAATAATGAAGGACGTAGCTCAGGTGAATCGCAAAGGTCTTTTCCCTAGAGTGGAGGAGTTCAAAACTGGGGGGTATATTTTTAAGGTGAGAGGAGAAAGTTTTCAAAGGGATCTGAGTCTTTTTTGTGTTTTTTTTACAATGAACTGCTAGAGGAATTGATAGACATAGGTACAATTACGATTTAAAAGACACTTGGACAGGTACATGAATAGGAAAGGTTTAGAGGTATATAAGCTGAAAATGTGTTGCTGGAAAAGCGCAGCAGGTCAGGCAGCATCCAGGGAACAGGAGA
>NC_057729.1:19348109-19382206 GCF_004010195.1 Chiloscyllium plagiosum | reverse complement strand
GCTTTTCCAGCAACACATTTTCAGCTCTGATCTCCAGCATCTGCAGACCTCACTTTTTCCCTTTAGAGGTATATGAGCCAAACACAGGCAAGATGCATTTGTTTAGTTTGGGAGATTTGGTCAGCATTGGCAAGCTGGACCGATGGGTCTGCTTTTGTGCTGTATGACTCTAGGTCATAAAACCCATGGACAACAATAACAACAAAGAGAACCTGAAGAATGGACGGGATTTTCATGCATCATAAAGTAGAGGCAACAAATCACTTTCATTGAAAAGAAATTTGGACATGTGTTGGAAAGTTAACTGTGTGATATTACACAAAATGGCTGCCGCTATCTATAAACTGGGCAGAGGATGTTATTGCCATGGTCTTTGGAGGGGTGGGGGAAGGGGAGGGGACAGAGAAAGACTCTTAGTATCAGAGTCCCTCCAAGAGGTAATCATACCTCAACTGATTCACTAATGCTGCCCATCTGACTTCAATTTACTTTTCTTTGGCAGATTGACCAAAAATGAACATTAAAAATTACGGCCTCAAATAATTATGACCATCACATTATGTGAATAATTGCCTTCTTGTCATATTAACTAAACCACTATAATGAGAACAAGGCTTTTAAAAATAGAAGAGCACTTCATCAGGAATACAGGCAGAGTGCCTGAAGGCCTTCCCCTGCCACCGCAGGAATTGCAAAACCTGCACCTACACCTCTTCCCTCACCTCCATCCAAGGCCCCAAAGGAGCCTTCCACATCCATCAAAGTTTTACCTGCACATCCACCAATATCATTTATTGTATCCGTTGCTCCCGATGCGATCTTCTCTACATTGGGGAGACTGGACGCCTCCTAGCAGAGCACTTTACGGAACATCTCTGGGATACCAGCACCAATCAACAACACCGCCCTGTGGCCCAACATTTCAATTCCCACTCTCACTCAGCCGAGGACATGGAGGTCCTGGGCCTCCTTCACCGCTGCTCCCTCACCACCAGACGCCTGGAGGAAAACGCCTCATCTTCCGCCTCGGAACACTTTAACCCCAGAGCATCAGTGTGGACTTCAACAGTTTCCTCATTTCTCCTTCCCCCACCTCACCCCAGCTCCAAACTTTCAGCTCAGCACTGTCCCCATGACTTGTCTTACCTGCCTATCTTCCTTTCCACCTATCCACTCCACCTTCCTCCCTGACCTATCACCTTCATCTAGTGAAATAAACACTCTAGGTAAGTTAAAAGGTTAGTAAAAGCTTACCAGTCAGGACTCTGCGATGCTGCTGTCAAATTGATCAGGTTTTTTGGGTTGGTGAGGGTCGGAGAGCAGACAAGAAACTAACTGAGAGAAAATCTAACTACTGGAAGCCTTATATTTAACAGGCGCTTCCTCACCTTTAGAAAACTTCGGCCGAAGGTTGTCTGCTCCCTGATCCGCCAACGTTGCCAACTTGCCGTTGTCTCTTTTCCTTCCCGCGTCGGGGTCACCAAATGTTAAGACGGACCCGCTGGGTCCCGTCTTTGCGTGTTCTTTCGGAGGGAGAGACTCACACTGGCAACTATGGTTAGACGCAGACAGCCGTTTATTCACAGAATCTTAACTGGTACAACGAATCTACAAGCATGCATTCGTTGGAGAAAGCGTTTTCCCTTCTCGTTCAAACTTGACACAATTTTGCTTTGCGCTGCCTGGAGTCCCCGGTCAGTTCGCCTTCCCCATTGGTCTATTCATCTGCGCGCGCTGGGGATCCGTCCTCCTATTGGCCGCATCGAAGTGCCTGTCCAGCTCCTGCTGTGCTTGACAATGGCTCAGCCATCCCCGGGAGCGGTTCTGATCCCGTATTCAATAGTTCATTGTTTCAAGGAATTACTATGCGTCTGACAGGCTAGCCATTTTCAATAGTTTCAGTTTAACTAAATTGACAATTGCACTTATCAACTTTAGACTTAAATAGAGCCATTCACACTCAATTGTTATAGGTTCCGATAGAGCAATTCACACTTGTCTCACAGTTACAGATTCCGATCGGTTTCTTTATTAATCCCGAGTTTCGATGGGGCAATTGATACTGGCTGGTATTTACAGGCTCCAAGATTTAATTAACATTATGCATATCCCTTACAAGCTCCAGCCAGGTAGTCATGCAGTCGCCAGCAGCAGCTCGCTTGGCTGTTGTTAACCATTTCAGGGCTGGAACTAGAAGTGTCTGTTACAGAACTAGTGTCACCCTCCCTAGCCCTACATTAAACACCCCAGTGAAATCTCCCCAACAATGTGAAGGCTCCAAAATTCCTTCAATAAGATTGCATTGACTTTCTGAAATTCTTCATAGATTATCTGCTCACTGATTGCCTGTAGATAATGCATAGCTGATGTCATTTTGGCCTTAGTATTATTACAAAGATGACATAGGATGCAGCAATTACAACTTGTCAGTACACCCAGTGAGAACAGTAACCTTGAGTGACTGTGGTACAATCTCTAGAGCAACAGGTGAAGTTGGTGAAGACTTGGCATTTATAGGCATTGCTGTCTTTTTCTCCAATATCGAAAGACAGTGCAGGTGCTGATTGAGGATCTCTCTGCCCATCATCTCCAAAAAGTCACCTGCTGGAGTAGTACCTGTGTTTCAGAAAGACTGGATGACAATTCCATCCCAGTGGCAAATATGGTCACAGCTGTCCTGATTTTTATGCCAGGTCATTTCAAGGAACACGTGGAGACATGCATGACACCTCACAATTGTCGATAGTCCTGTTTGATGTTTGATGTCATTAATGGCCGGGAACAGGAGCTTTTCTCTTGCCTGGGGCTGAGCAGGAACCTGGTTTCCAGCAGGCCTGAGGTAACTGTTCCTTGACTAGCTGCAGAGATATATCAATGGTCTGCTCGGATTGTGCTCCTTAGTCTAAATCTAGAAAGTCAGAAGACACACAATACCAGGTCATAATCCAACAGGTTTATTTAAAATTACCAGCTTTTGGAGCACTGCTCCGTTGTCAGGTCAAGTATGGACGAAGAGCTTCACCTGTTTAAGGAGCAGTGCATCTTGTGAAGGTTGAATGGCTACCATCTCTGGTGTGGAGGTGGAGCTCACAGGGGAAAGGGGGCTCGCCGGGTGTCACTAGAGCCTGCATAAGAGAAATGATAAATTAGTTATCAAAGATGGATAAATCCTTGCAAAAATTGAGAATGCTTTAGCACCAGTGGTAATGGGACAGAGGCTTCCCACAGACCCAAGAGGTTTATTGGGTTGGTCATTCTGAACTCTCCCCATCCCACATGAGCAGTCCAGAATTCTTTTCTTGTATAAAGTGAAGAGCTTGATGTCCACCAAACCTTCCTCCCACTTAGCTAGGATCTCATGGCCCGATTATAGGTCCATTTATTCTGCAATGAAACAAAGGAAGGAACTGAGTATGACAGAAGTGGAGGAGGAGATGATGGCCTCATGGTATTATTGCTGGATTGTTCACTTATTTTTCTTATTTTTTTGAAGCAAAAACATGCTTCATGGATATATGTTACATTACACTTTAATAGACATTGAATTCTCCCAGAATCCTTCGGGGAGTCAACGGCCTAGTGGTATTATCACCAGATTATTACTCCTGAGACCTGGTAATGTTCTGTGGACCTGGGTTTGAATCCTGCCCTGGCAGATGGTGGAATTTGAATTAAATTAAAATCTGGAATTAAGAATCTAATGATGACCGTGAAACCATTGTCAATCATCGGAAAAACACAACAGGTTCTCTAATGTCCTTCAGGGAAGGAAGCTGCCATCCTTATCTGGTCTGGCTTACACGTGACTCTAGACCCGCAGTGTGGTTGACTCTTAACCGCTCTCTCGGCAATTAGGGATGAGCAATAAATGTTGCCTAGACAGTGAAAACTTCATAAACAGAGAAACAAAATTACAAAGAGCAGATCATGATGCTGCATAAGCAGTAGAGGTGGTGAGGCATTTGTAGTGAGTGAGTAAGAAACAGAAAGGGCAGGAAGAGTCAGTAGATGAGGTGGGCAAGACCCTCGAGTGGGCATCATGCGTGCAATAGTGTGAGTTGTAGTCCATGAGTCTTGGTGAGGGGCCTGGGTAGTGGCAGAGTTACCGTGTGTGTTGACACTGTGCAAGAGATAACAGATAGAAGGTGTTGGCTCTTACACTCACAGAATGCAGAAGATCATTGACCACCTTTCTGCATTGTTGGGTGTTCCGCTTGATGAGGGACTTAGAATTGACTCGGGCTGCATTCAGGCTGGTTGTGTCTATAAAAATAATGGCCTTTCCACTAAGATCTCCAGGTGTCTGTCTACAAAGAATGATCTTTCCTTCCCCCAAGGTCACGTATTGAAGCCTGCTGCTCCAGCAGCACAGTGCAAGGGCCAGTCTCTGACTTGCAGCATCTTAAGTGGAGCTCAGCTGACCTTCATCAGCCCCAGAAGCAGAAAAGCCAGAAGTTACCAGGACTGCTGAGCACCTCCACCCCTATCCTGCACAATTATACAAGAAATGCACCCAACGCCCCAGGCACTTAACTGCTAGGGTGAAGAGTAGAGGTTGTGAGAGAAAGGCTGCTTGGAGCCATGGTGGAACAGGTATCTTGAAGCTCAAGTGACAAATCACTAAACGAAATGGGGAGTTTCTGCCCTACAGTTTATGTTCATGTATTGATGAATGCAAAATGAGAGAAGAAGAGTTAACTTTCTTATCTATTTCACCTTTCTGTTGTGAATAAGCATATACATTTATGCAGGAATAACCCAGACAGAGCTGGTGTGCAAGTATATTAATTGGAGACCTCCTGCAGCTTGGTCTCACCAGTCAGTATCAGCTCTGGATGATTGTTAGCCTCCAATTATTAGTCACCGTCCGAATGCTCGCCTAATAAGCTAGGAGGCAACCTTTGCAATTTCCCTCCCAGTTCTTGCTTTGAATGTATCCTTACAAAATTTGCCACAAACAATTCTTCCACATCCAATGATATTTTTATCCGCAGAATAAGATAAGAAAGACGGTTCAGGAAAGATTTACTAGGAGGTAGCTGGGAATAGATACTTGGAGTTATAGGATAGGCTGGGATTTTTTTCACTGAAGTATAGGAGGTTGAGAGGTGACCTTATAAAGGTTTATAAGGTCATGAGAGAAATGGATAAGGTGAATAGAAAGGGACTTTTCTCGAGGATGTGGGAGTTCAAAACTACGGGGCATATTTTTAAGGTGAGAGGAGAAAGATTTAAAAAATACTTGAAGGGCAACTTGTTTTTAAAACAGAGTGGTTTGTGTGCAGAATGAACTTCCAGAGGAAGTGGCAGATGCAGGTACAGTAACAACATTTAAAAGACATTTGGGTAAGTGCATGAATAGGAAGGTTTTCGAGGGATAAGGGCCAACTGCAGGCAAGTGGGATTGCTTTGGTTTGGGAACATGATCGGCATGGACTAATTGGACTGAAGGGTAGGTTTCAATGCTGTATGATGCTATAAGATAAATTTGGTACATATCGATGTACTTAATTTACCAACCATTCTGTTGTATCATGTACTCCCACACATTTGTAGCTGTGGGAGTCAAGATTGATCTTTCTAAGTTAAATACGCATAACCTAGATGTGTCGGATATTAGTGTGAAGAAAGGACACAATGAAAAACTAATTGGGTTCTCACTGCAACTCTTGGCAAGGCCTCAATATCTGAGTAAGTTCAAAGTGAATAAAAAATTATCCAACATGTTAAATCATTTCCTTATAGACCAACTAATTGATCATTTGTTTCAACAGTTGAGAAATAATTACATTTTAGAGAGCTTTGGAAATGAACCCTCTTACAGAAATCAACATTGTTAAGCTGACTGCACAACAATTTTAATTGTTAATTGTTTAATGTGTCTCATGTTTATTCCTATAATTACAATGACATTATCGGATGTTAAGGCAAAAGATTTAGTTTGTATTGGTATCCATCACTACAGTTATTTCAGGCCCAACTATTGACTTTTCACCACACTGAAATAAAAGCTTTACTCATGTGTGAAAATATGAGCAACAGTCCTGCTGTGCCCTGCAATCTCCTTGTGCCACTGCATTATCTTGGTAACAACCACCTTCTGATACAAAACTAGAATAATGAAGATGCTGCAAATCTGAAATAAAAACAGAAAATGCTGCAAATACTCAGCAGGACAGACAACTTCTAATTAATTTTAGAAGGTCATTTTCAGAACTGGAAAAAAATAAAGAAATAATAAGTAATTGGAGGAAAGGAAAGGACATTACAAGACTGTATTTTAAAATTTCTTTTCTAAGCTTAAAAAAGAAAGCTATGGATAATGGAGACATTGAACATATTAGCACTACTTAAACACAGGCCCATGTGATCTAAACCAAAGCCTATTGAAAACTGCCTTTCCACAGAAGGGGGACAGCTGCTCTTTGGAAAAGTGACATGGAGGCTGACACAGGGAGAAACAAAGGTTTAACCTCTTTGGGGCTGAAGCAACGGCTTAGACAGTGAAAAGCAGGCCGAACTTTGTTAATAACAAATAGAATACTTGCAAAAAATTGGTTTCTGTGCAGAAATAGAACAGGATTGAAGTGAATTTGTTTTGAGATTTAAGGATTGTGGAGGTAGACATTAGTGGTGGATGCTGTCGAAGTCTCCCTGTGAGCTTCAGTGGGTAAGAGAGAACTCCCTACTGAGTCTACTCAACTTTCCCTGGTTCCTTTCCTGAGATCATTCAATTGCCTGGAATAAAATTCTTACAAGCGGTCCATTAAAGGTTTAGCATATTTATTTAAACATTTGCTACAGTAACACAGTTACAGAGTAACAAGACACCAAGCCCACTAAACATGTCAATCAAACTCATGCTGATGAACATGATGTCCTCCCCACAGTCCTGCTGTGCTTGAGATGAACTTGTTAGTCTTTTGATCACATTACTAGAATAGTGATGATGAAACTGCCCTTGTACTGACTCGGGTGATGACATTAAGTGTTGATATCCTCCAAAGTTTGGTCACATACTCAGTACTTCATGTCCTTGTTTAAGCCTGATTGCTGACTTTTTTTATGTCTTAAACCCATTCCTCATTGTTTTTCACCTCACATGCTTGGTCAGTAAACTCTTCATTCAAACACTTATTATCTTTCCTCGTAGGTACTTGAAGTGATCTGTCAAAGCTTTTATTCCTCCTTAATGATGAATTGTTGAGTTTCATAGCTGCCTAAATTTGTTCTTGTACAGAGCTGGACTTCCTGCTTTTCCCAGCAAAGTTATCTTACTTAATACTTTTTCCTTTTGCTTTATTTCTAACTTTCTTTGGGTTCTTTAATTTTATGCTTTCCCTTCATGTCCTTTCTCATTCTTTCCTTTGATTATTCAATGATTGCTCTTCACTCTTGGAACCTTCCATATTTATTCTAAGAAGTTCCCTTTCCCAGGGATGATCCTCAGGCTAAGGAGCATCATCTTCTCTTCGGTACACATACTCAATATCCCCACATGGAGGGAGTAGTCCACAAACTATTGTAAATATTTACATAATATCCATGATCACACCACTGCTGTCTTTCTTTGTCAAGCGTTTGCTGCTGGTGACGCCAAACCTCAGTCAAGTCAGGCATAGTCTGTTTAGAGTCAGAAGATGTGCCTTTACATTGGGTTTTCCTGTTCATCATTTGTTGGACTATGGATAACTGGGCAAGTGCAGTTGCTTTTGCAGCTTTGTCAGCCCAATTGTTACCCTTAATCACATCAGTAAAATCAGAAAGGTGAGCGAAGCATTTTATAATGGCCAATTCTTTAGGTAAAAGGATGGCTTGCAGTAAATTATCGACATATGGTCCGCTCAGTATGGGTGTACCAGCAGAGGTGAGATAACCTTGCTGTTTCCAAAATATCCCAAAATCATGGGCAACCCCAAAGGCATAACGAGAGTCAGTATCGATGTTAGTAGACTTGCCAGAGGCATGAATACAGGCTCGGGTGAGAGCAAACAATTCAGCCTGTTGGGCAAAGAGGTGAGGACTAAAAAGCAGCGACTCAAGGACTGTGAGATAATCAACTATAGCGTAGTCAGAAGGCCGGTGGCCTGAGCTATCCATCCGGGTGGAGCTGTCAACATAAAAGATCAAATCCAGATGAGGAAGGGGTTGATCAGTTAAGTCCTCCCAAGGGGAAGTCTGTAATGAAATAAGTGTCATGCAATTGTGTGGGGTTTCTAGAGATTCCTCCAGGAGTGATTGTAAAAATGTAGCTGGATTTAGAGTAGAACAGTACCTATAACACAGCAACGGGTTAGCTAAATGGGAAGTCTCATATCGATCTAAAAGGCGGACAGCAGATTAGTGGTAGAGATAGTCAGAAGAATCAGGGCAGCATGATTGCAGAGGATCATAACAGGTTGATGCAAGGTGAGATTACTGGTGGCTTGTACCATTAAATGAATGACAGGCAAGATTTGTAGACACTAGGGCATTCCTATGGCTACAGGATCAAGTTTAGTAGAGCAATAGGCAACTGGACATTTTCTATCCCCATGCTGTTGTGCTAGAACTGCAGTAGCACATTTGTTCATAATAGAAACATGATAAAATGATAAAATGAATGATCGTATAGAGGTCGCTCTAAACATGGAGCAAGGCACAAAAGCGTCTTAAGCTGACAAAATGCATCTCTCTGTTCAGAAGTCAGTTCAAATTTTTGAGGGGCGTTTGAAGATGATAAGGGGGACAAATATTATATGTTTTATATGTGGCGCACAATTAGGAATCCAATGATGACAATAATTAACCAATCCTAAAAATGACCTCATTTCGTTCAGGGTGGTGGGCGGGGGTGAAAGCAGAATAGGAGCAGTTCTATTGTCAGTAAGGAATCGATGGTCTGCCGATAAAAGGGTACCCAGAAAACGAACTTCAGATTGACACACCTTAACCTTGGTTTCAAGAATCACGTATCCTTGAGAATGTAGAAAATTAAGAAGGGCTTGTGGATCAGCCTGACATACCTGCTGATTAGGAGAAGCTAGAAGAAGGTCATCTACATATTGGACCTTGTGGAGGAGGAAAATTCATTAGCTGTCTCTGTAAGATTTGCGAAAAGAGGGTAGGCGAGTGAATAAAGCCCTGAGATAGACGAGTCCATGTAAATGTTGGCCTTTATAAGTGAAGGCAAAAAGAGACTGTGAGTCAGGATGTACAGGGACTGAGAAGAGAGCATGCTGGAGATTAATAACGGTAAAGGTCTTTGCCTCAGGGGGAGCATGGGAAAGAATGGTGGCAGGATTGGCAACAAGGGGATGAAGAGGCTCCATGATCTTGTTGACCTCTCTTAGGTCCTGGACCAATTGCCTTTCGGGTCGACCAGGTTTAGGAACTGGGAATATTGGTATGTTAACAGGTGAGGAACATGGAATAAGTATTCCCTGCCTCAGAAAGGAATCAATGAGGGACTGAATCCCCTGTTCCGATTCAGGTTTTAAGGTCTATTGCTTAATAGCAGTAGGTAACAGTTTGATTTCACCATTATCTGAATAGGCTCAGAATTAGACTTGCCAACCTCAGTTTTAGTGGCTGCCCAGACTCCTTCTGCAATACTTCACGAATCGTTCCTTCTAAAGAGAATGGTTTTGAGTATAAAAGGATTGTAAAATCATCAATCTGTTGAGATTGGAGAGAAATGTGGTCAGCTTGTTCAAAGGCCTTCTGGGCCTCGTAACCCATTTCTTTTGGACCATGTCCCTTGTTAACTATAAGGGTTATGTGGAGGAAAATTGAACAGCCCTGCTTCCATAACGCAAAGGGAACGGATGTCAGAAAAGAAGTGCCCACAGAGGTCAAAACATAACCAATCACAAAGATTTGTTGCATGGTTTCTTAGTAAGGTTTAAAATAATTCTGAAATAATACCTTAGTGCCAGAGCATCATAGGTGCAGGTGATATGCAGGTGTGGAACGTTTTCTAAAGGAGGGTCAAAATTCCCTGGATTAAAGTTAATGAATCACCATTGAGGAGGCTTAATTTTGGTAAGAGGACATTGATAATGAGTAAGGGGATCAGATATGACCAGACCATTGTCGTGACATTCAATCAAAAGATTCAGGGAGCAACTAAGATCCCATCCACAAAGGGGATCTCTAGTCCTTTGTTGACCACAAAGTGGAAAGGTAAAGTTAACTGGTCCTTCCACACTACTTGAAGTGGATAGATGTACGGATATAGGATATTATTACCATTGAAAGCTTGCAGAGACTCTGTCTCTTGGGAGAGGGGAAATTGGTATTTTACTGCCATTTTCAATGGGATTGAGGAACACCAGGCTCCCATATCAATGTCGTAGCCGTTTATAATTAGCGTGTTTTGAGCAGATGTGTAGCTCAGGTTGAGGTTTTGGGTGTAGGTTTGCTCATTGAGCTGCAAGGTTCATTTCCAGACATTTCGTTATCCTATTAGGTAACATCTTCAGTGGGCCTCAGGCGAAGCAATGCTGAGAATTTCTGCTTTTTATTTAAATGTTTGGGTTTCTTTCGGTTGGTGATGTCATTTACTGTTCCTTTTCTCAGGGGTGGTAGATGGGGTCTAACTCGATGTGTTTGTTGATAGAGTTCCGGTTGGAACGCCATGTTCAAGGAATTCTCATATGTATCTTTGTTTGGCTTGTCCTAGGATGGATGTGTTGTCCCAGTCAAAGTGGTGTCCTTCCTCATCCATATGTGTGGATACTAGTGAGAGAGGGTCATGGCTTTTTGTGGCTAGTCAGTGTTCACGTATCCTGGTGGCTAGTTTTCTGTCTGTTTGTCCAAAGTAGTGTTTGTTACCGTCCTTGTACGATATTTTGTAAATGACATTAGTTTTGCATGTTGTCTGTATAGGGTTTTTCCAAGTTTATTAGCTGCTATTTTAGTGTGTTGGTAGGTTTGTGGGCTACCATGATGCCAAAGGGTCTGATGGTCTGGCAGTCATTTCCGAGATGACTTTGATGTAGGGGAGAGTGGCTAGGGTTCCTGGATGTGTTTTGTCTGCTTGTTTGGGTTTGTTGCTGAGAAATTGACGGACTGTGTTCATTGGGTACCTATTCTTTTTGAATACACGATATAGGTGATTTTTCTCTGCTCTGCGTAGCTCCACTGTGCTGCTGTGTGTGTTAGCTCATTAAAATAATGTTCTGATGCAGCTTTGTTTGTGAGTGTTGGGATGATTGCTTCTGTAATTCAATATTTGGTCTGTATGTGTTGATTTCCTGTAGACACTAGTTTGAAGTTCCCCATTGGCTGTTCGCTCTACAGTGACATCTAGGAATGACAGGTTGTTGTTGTTTTCCTCCTCTTTAGTGAATTTTATGCCAGTAAGGGTATTATTGATGGTCTTGAAGGTTTCCTCTAATTTGTTTCGTTTAGTGATGACGAAGATGTCATCCATGTAGCGGACCCAAAGTTTGGGTTGGATGGTTGGCAGAGCTGTTTGATCAAGTCTCTGCATTACTGCCTCTGCTAAGAACCCTGATATTGGAGATCCCATGGGTGTTCCGTTGGCTTGTCTGTCGGTTTTATTGTTGAAGGTGAAGTGGGTGGTAAGGTATAGGTCCACTAGCTTGATGATACTATCCTTGTTGGTGAAGTTAGTGGTGTTTGGTGTATGGGTCTTTGCATCTTCCAATAGTGCAGTCAGTGTTTCCTTGGCCAGGTTAATGATGATTGATGTAAACAGGGCTGTTACATCAAAGAAGACCATTATTTCATCCTCTTCTACCTTAGTGTCTTTGATGGTCTTCAGGAATTCGTGGATGGAGTGGATGGAGTCTTCTACTAAGTATTTTAGTCTTTTGTGTAGCTCCTTGGCCAGTCTGTAAGTTGGTGTTCCAGGTAGTGAGACACTGGGTGGTGGTGAAGGTTGTTTTTCAGACTAGAGGCTGGTAACCAGCAGTATTCCATAGGGATCGGTACTGGGACCACTTTTGTTTGTTGTTTATATAAACGAGAATTTAGGAGACATGGTTAGTAAGTTTGTGGACAACACCAAAATGGGGAATGTAGTAGCCATTGAAGAAGGTTATCTAAGATTACAAAGGGATCTTGATCAATTGGATCAATTGGGTGAGGAATGGCAAATGGAGTTTAAGTTTGGTTAAACAAACAAGGGCAGGATTTATGCAATTAATGGTGGGGCTTGTGTAATATCATAGAACAGAGACCTAGAGGTTAAGGTACATAGTTCTTCGAAATTTGCATCACATGCAGATGGGATGGTTAAAGCAGCATTTAGCACACTTGCCTTCACTGCTCAGATCTTCAAGTATAGGAGTTGGGATGTATTGTTGAGGTTGTGTAGGGTGCTGCTGAGGCTTTTTCTACAATGTTATATACAGTTCTGGTCTCCCTGTTATAGGAAGGACAGTTTAAATTAGAGCGGGTTCAAATAATATTTACCAGGATGTGGCCTGGAATGGAAGGTTTGATTTATAAAAATCGGCTGGGACATTTTTCACTGAAGCATAGGCGATTGAGGGATGAAATTACAGAGGTTATAAAATTATGAGGGGCAAGATAAGGTGATTAGCAAAGGTTGTTTCCCTAAGGTGGATGAATTCAAAACTAAGGGGCACATTTTTAAAGTGAGAGGAGAAAAAATTGAAAAGGACAGGGGGCAACTTTTTTTTAACCACAGAGGTGACTCGTACATGCGATAAACTGCCAGAGGAAGTGGGTGTAGGTACAGTTACAACATTTAAAAGACACTTGGATAAATACATGAATAGGAAAAGTACCTAAGGGGCAACTTTTTCATGCAGAGTGTGGTACATGTATGGAATGAGCTGCCAGAGGAAGTGGTGGAAGCTGGTACAATCGCAACATTTAAGAGGCATTTGGATGGGTATATGATTAGGAAGGGTTTGGAGGGATATGGGCCGGGTGTTGGCAGGTGGGACTAGATTGGGTTGGGATATCTGGTCGGCATGAACGGGTTGGACCGAAGGATCTGTTTCCGTGCTGTACATCTCTATGACTCTATGTTTGGAGGGATATGGGCCAAATGCAAATACAATACGAAAACAAAACAAGACACAAGAATGAATGCAACACTTCTAAAAGATATAAATGAGTTAGTATTTTTTTGGAAGTATTTTGTTTATACATGATTTTATGACTTGGTGTTCATTTAAGATTTTATGCATAGGATGCTGCAATCAAAAAGAAATATTTCACATAGATTAATGCCCCTTTTATGGAAAATATATCAAAACAATATAGACATGAAATGCAAGATGATCCTATTCAGTGATTAGTATCTTTTTATAGTTAGAAAGTAAAACATCTTAATATGCGGATTTTATTTAAAATAAAAACAGACTGCTGGAAATACTCAGGAAATCTGGCAGCATTTATCGAAAGAAAAGGAGAGTTAATATTTTGAATCTAATTGGACCATTCTTTGGAACTGATCTTTATGCTGTCAGCTTATTCACATGATGCGTGTGTGCAACAATACTAACCATGTTGTTTATTTGGTGCACAGGCCCTAAAATTGTAACTTGCTAGCACCAGAAAACAAGCCTGTACTACTCAGAGGAAGGTGCATTGGGATTAAGTCTTTTACAAACCGATTTTGATCTGGGAAAGAGTGAAAAATAACTGGATAGGAGAGGGAAGGGGCACCAAGGTTTTCTAAAGCCATACCAGAAGCCTGAGCAGTAGAAGTGAAAAGCTAAGAGATATCCTGTATCCCTCAGAGGGTGGGAAATAGGAGGCCATCCTGACTTAAACAATTAATATTCCCCTTGAGGGCAGGCGGGGATGGAGATGGAGGCATAATTAAATTGAGGAGGGAGTGTGACCCAACGCAATAATATAAATGGCAGGAGTGATGATATTATAGGCTTCACCTTGCTGTCAGGAATTAAATCAGAGATCCAAACCAAGTGACCAGCTGGCAAGTTACCTTGTGTTGGCTTTTGGAATTCCCTCCTTAATGTGTTTCTCCCAGCCTGTCGCAGGACTCTTCCAATGGGACGCAATTGCAACCCTCCCCCCCCACCCCCAACCACTCCGGATTACCCTTTCCTTCCATCTTCCAGTTGTGTCACCACCCTTGCGGAGAAAGTGAGGTCTGCAGATGCTGGAGATCAAAGTTGAAACTTTATTGCTGGAACAGCACAGCATGTCAGGCAGCATCCAGGGAACAGGAGATTCGACGTTTCGGGCACAGGCCCTTCTTCAGGACCCTTGCCCCTCCCATTTCCTCTCCAGTCTCCCCTACCCTCCTCCTCTGACCCCCATGACAAGGAGCAACTGGTTTTTGCAGAAAACACTGTGGTCAAGTGAACATGGGTGCAAAACTGGACATTTTAAATTGATCCACAGTTGGAGAAATCGGGCCTGACAGAAAATTAGTCAAACTAAATTATACAACAGCCAGCAGCTATTGGCTCCAGACTACAGCGGAAACCAAGGTCAAAGAGGTCACAGAGGTTCAATGGGAACCAGTTCCAACCAGCCGGAGGTTCGTGTTTTGGAGAAGTTTCTGGCACCTTGACTTCCAGCCAGTTCCTGAGGCTATGCACTGCGTACCTCCCTGGCATGGCAACAGTGAAGGGTTTTGGTGCAATCCCATTGCAAGCTTTCAACCCAGCTTATGATTCCATAACTATGGAAAGTGCTTAGCCATCATCATGTAGAATTATAACAGCTGCCAAAAATGATCAACCAGCATCTAATCTGTAAGGGGTGTTCATATATCGATGTAATTGCTTTTATACTTCTGATGAATAAAAACTGTACATGTGTTAATGAGATGGTGTCTAATATATTTTCGTTAAAAATCAGAAGCATGCGTTTATGACATGGCAGCCATTTTGGATTCCTAACAGTGTTTGTTGCATTATTGAGCCCATGTTGTCAATCGGTAATTAGTTTTTCAAAAGATAATACACTCCATTGAACGTTTTCAGAAAGGAGACAATGAAGCACTTTAATCGGAATCATTCAATTATATTTAATAATCTGATTATATCACACCACACTTTCTCTGCTTGCCAGTAAAGACAAGATGAATATTGATCTTCATTCATGAAAGTTATCAAGGGACTATTCTTCCTTCAAGTTAAAAAGGATGAATGCTACCTATTGGCAATTTCTTTGACCTAGTTTGTGCCTGTTTTAATGATTAAACAATAATTTTATTCTTGATTTTTTTTTTATCAGTGGTGGCTTCCATATTATTTAAGATTAATTAAAGCCCTGAAGAGACAGGCATTCAAGCTGAGTAGGGGAATCAGCAGACACTGGAAACAGCTTCATCTTTCTGGTTGGGGACATTAATAAAAGAAAACAGGCAAAGAAATTCAGAGGGGATCGGAAATTAGCATCAATGTTGTTACTGAAACCTGTCCTTGAAATGTTAAATATTTTACACAATACAGAATATTGATAACATCCATACCTACTACCGTTTGTAGCAGAAATAAGTTAGTATATTTTGTAACCTCTGATTTTTTCTTTAGCTTTGGCTTAGCCAAGCAGAGAGTTGGGAATTAAAACTGGATGTTTCTACAGTATTTTCAATTTCATGAGCAGAATTTGTAAATAGAACTAGTTCTTGAGTTAATGCAAGAAAACCTGACCCGACATTTCAAATATGGAAATGGAGCATGATATCTAATGGTGCCCTCTCATTTCATAAATTTTCAATTCAATATATTATTTGTCAAGATAGAATCATTAGATGGATACTGTCCTATATTGTCCATCCTGCCATTTGTTCCTAAACAATGAGCTTCCACAAATTTGAAAAAAAACATGCACAACACTGACATTCCCATTTACAAAGATCTGAAAACCCATCGATAAAATAGTCTGATAACAGTAACTATTCACAGAACTGGTTATCAACCTATAATCCAGATGGATAGAATCATGGAACACATGCAGCATAAACAAAAATCAAACCATCATCACCAACGCAACACCAGTACGCTCTGGCTTTGTCTTTCTTGAAGACAGTGGACAATGCTGGGCCAGATTGGTGCTGTGAATAGAAGATGGGCCTACTGTTTCATTAATGGAAGATGAGGAATGGCCTGAAGCAGAATGGTGGACAGGAGTTCCAGACCATGAAACACAATGCATCGACCTACTCACTAAGATTTGATGATCTAGACAGTTCCTTTCTCCAATCAATGTCAGGAGGGCATCAGATTGATAGACAAGTTAAGAATCCCATCAGTACTTGTTTTAGACACAAAGAAGTAACTGTAGAACACCAAAATACGTGCAGTACAACTTAAGAAAGATTCATTTTCCAGGTCCTGCCAGAGGCTTCACCAATCAGTAGAGAAGCATAAACTTCAAATTGGATAACCCTCATAATCCTTTTGATTTTGTTAAAAGTTTCATTGCAACATTTTATTTTAACAGGGTGTACTTAAGCAACAGTAAACTGCTTATTATGGATAATTGACTAATAATAGCCCAGACAGAGCTAAGCAAATCAAAAGCATTATTACCTGAATTGTAATATTAATGCCACTTTTGGCCTGTTTGCTCTAGTCCTATTTTTCCATTGAAGGCACATTATCTTTATTTGATGGTGGGTGGGGGGGATTGCATGAGTGTTGCTGTGGGATAGGTTGGCTGGGTAGCTGTGTGTCACATTTATTGAGGTGTGGTGAGATCTTCAGTGTGTCCAGTGTGATTGCTTTTTATCAAAAGTGATTTCATTTTGTTACTCAGAAGAAACAGTCCCTTTGTATCATTACACGACTGTTATCTAATAGGATTTTGACACTTAAAAAACTTTTGGCAATCAGGTTTTTATATTCACTGCATGAGACAAAATACATGCAAGGCTGGAATGAATCTTGCAATATTCTTCCAGAGATGTACTGAGATTGAGGAAAGTTCCAAGGATGAATAGTAATACTCTGCAGTAACAGCTACTCTGCTTGGTAAGGGCAGCAACTAATCACTGTACAGCATCCATTTATGGTGCAGCAACTAAAACATTTTAACACTTCACTTTCTCTAGTGTGACTGCAAATTTTTAATGTTCAGCTTTGTTTTCTTGCTTGTCTAGTTTCTTTTGGTGATGAATTGTAGCAGACAGCTTGGGTTCTCAGTCAAATGGGCTGCCACATGGTGCTAATATTCATCTCACCTGATAAAGAACGTCAATTCAACACCTGCCTGTGGCCAAATCATTGCCTTTGGTGAGGAGTGAATCGTTATGACTCACTGGGATATCATGCTGGAAATCAAATCCCAGTAGTCCCAGAGTCATCACAAAGTTTAAAGGTTTCATAAAATGCAAAGTACCCTAATTTACCTGACTTTTGGGTGCAGAGAAACACAGACCAGGTTTCTGTACTAAACAAGAATTATTACTCATTACAAGTAATTAGATCTTAGCTGCAGGTAGGAGAAACTGAGGACTGCAGATGCTGTGGTGCAGGCAACATCTGAGAAGCAGGAGAATCAACTTTTTAGGCAAAAGCCTTTAGATCAGGAAGCTGCAGGTAAACAGTTATAAAATACTAGCATATAACAACACTAATTAGAACTCTAACCTCCTTATAAACTCCACCTTAAACACAGACAGACACAGGGTCAGACAAACAGTCAGGGTAAGATAGGTTATGAACGTAGTGGAAAAAGCAGAAAGACAGTTCAGTAGACTCTGTTCTCAGGTTCTGTGACTGAGATGATCTTTCTGATTTTTCTGCTGGCTAGCACTTTGCTTTATTCAGCTTTCACTAAATGCTTCCACTAGTGGGTAAGTGCCACTGGTGGCCGGTCTATTTATAAATAATCTGACTTATTAGTTAAAAGTCACAGCTTACAACAAAATAAACTGGTTTCCTTCAGGTTTACACATGAGTGTTGACTGCAGAGAACAGAGAGGCCATTCCTAAACTGGGAAGAATGAAACCTCTGTCTCTCTGTATCATATTCCCAGCCTCAAGCTATTCAGTCCAATCAATCACACAGTTGTCACTAATGTATAAACCAATCAACTTCTTGCTGCCAGAAGCTGGATCTGGACACCTTGGCAGACTCCAAATTGGATACAACTCAAACTTTAATTACTGCTTGGCAAAAGTGAGGACTGCAGATGCTGGAGATCAGAGTCAAGATTAGAGTGGTGCTGAAAAACCACAGCAGGTCAAGCACATCCGAGGAGCAAGATTAACTGCTTGTTCTGTTGTTTGCATTGCTAGGAATAGGTGTCAGGTTACCGGCTTTACAAAACTGCAGCTAATCTTTCAAGCATTAGTTTTAAAACACCTCTTTCTCATTTCAGTTAACTTTTTTAAACTTGGGAACAAAGTTGGAAGACACAGTTCTTTAAATATTAAACACTACAGTGATGAAGTTTTCCCAAAAGTGTGTGTGAGAACATAATTCAGATTCTCCCCATTAAGATAAAGTCCAGTAGTTGTTAAAAGTTAACAAACTACTGTTTGTTAACTTTTAACAACTCTCTCCTGCAGAATGAGAGAACAAGACCGAACCATTCTCTCCATTGAGTTCGACCTGCTATTTAATTAGATTGTGTTTGATCACCTAAACATCACTGTCTTTTCCCCACACTATTTCCTTATCCTTAGATGTCACTAGTCTCCAGAAAGCTACCAATATATGTAACTCAGTGATTAAACTGTGGGGGGTTGAGTAATATAAAGATTTGAGTGAGAAAATTTCTTTTCACCTCTGTGTTAAATGGCAAGCTTCTTATCCTGAAACTGTGTCACTGGGGTTTAGCTTCACCAGCCAGGAGAAACATCTCCATCCACCCTGTCACATGTTGTAAGACTTTTGTAAGTTTCAATGAGGTCACCCATCATTCTTCAAACCTCAAGAGAATACAGACTCAGGCTGTACAATTGTCCTCATAAGACAATCCCACCATCTCAGGGATTAATCTGGTGAACCTCTGTTGCAAGCCCTGTACAGTAAGTAAATTCCTCCTCAGATAAAAGGAGCAAAGCTGTGCTAAACACTCAAGCTGAGGTCTCACTAAGGCTCTATACAACCACACCAAGACCATATAATTTGGCCTCCTAATTCCTTGCTGTTTGTTAACTTTTAATAAATCACCAACAAGCATGCTAGATGCACACCAGCATGTCCCAATGTCTCACCCCATAAAATATTCTATGTTTTTGTTTCTTCTATCAAAGTGAACATAACTTCAGAGTTATTTACATTACAATGCTACCTGTCATGTTCTAATCCATTTTTCCAAGTCCATGCTATGACTCTTGATGCCTCTTGGGATCTCCTCAAAACTTACATTTCTGCCCAGCTTCGTGTCACCAACAAATGTGGAAATGTTACAATTAGATTAGATTCCCTACAGTGTGGAAAGAGGCCCTTTGGCCCAAAAAATCCACACCAACCCTCTGAAGAGTAACCCACCCACCTCTTATTTAAGCACCTAACAACTATGGCCAATTTAGCATGGCCAATTCACCTGACCTGCACATCCTTGGAATGTGGGAGGAAGCTGGAGTACCCAGAGGAAACCCACACAGACATGGGAAGAGTATGCAAACTCCACACAGACACCCACCCAAGGCTGGAATCGAACCTGGATCCCTGGCACTGTGAGGCAGCAGTGCTAACCACTGAGCCACCATGCCACCCATTTGGTCCTCACATCCAAATAATTAACATCGATTGTAGACCTGGCATGGATCCTTGTGGTCATCAGGTGGGAAGAAACTTATATGAAAGCATTTCCATCTCCTTAATTAGACAATTCACTTCTCCTTTACAATCAATTTAGATGATTAAGATACTCAAATTTACAAATTCCAGTGATGTACTGCAAAGTACATCAGCAGAAACTTGGTTTTTAGCTTCCATTCCATGAAGTTTGTTGCCTTCTCTCCATTGACTGATAGACTCAGAGATGTACAGCACAGAAACAGACCCTTCGCTCCAACTCATCCATGCCGAACAGATATCCGAAACTAATCTAGTCCCACTCGCCAGTACCCGGCCCATATCCCTCCAAACCCTTCCTATTAATATACCCATCCAGATGCCTTTTAAATGTTGCAATTATACCAGCCTCCACTACTTCCTCTGGCAGCTCATTCCATACATGTACCACCCTCAACGTGAAAAAGTTGCCCCTTAGGTCTCTTTAATATCTTTCCTCTATTACCCTAAATCTATGCTCTCTAGTTCTGGACTCCCTTACCCCAGGAAAAAGACTTTGTCTATTTATCCTATCCATGCCCCTCATGACTTTATAAACCTCTATAAGATCACCCCTCAGTCTCCGATGCTCCAAGGAAAATAGCCACAGCTGATTTGACCTGTCCCTATAGCTCAAATCTTCCAACACTGGCAACATCTTTGTAAATCTTTTCTGAACCCTTTCAAGTTTCACAACATCCTTCCGATAAGAAAGAGACCAGAGTTGCACGCAATACTTCAACAGTGGCCTAACCAAAGTCCTGCACTGCCGCAACATGACCTTCCAACTCCTGTACTCAATACTCTGACCAAAAAAGGAAAGCATACCAAACGTCTTCTTCACCATCTTATCTACCTGCGACTCCACTTTCAAGGAGCTATGAACCTGCACTCTAAGGTCTCTTTGTTCAGCAACACTCCTGAGGACCTTACCATTAAGTGTATAAGGAGAAAGTGAGGTCTGCAGATGCTGGAGATCAGAGCTGAAAATGTGTTGCTGGAAAAGCGCAGCAGGTCAGGCAGCATCCAGGGAACAGGAGAATCGACGTTTCGGGCATAAGCCCATTCCTGAAGAAGGGCTTATGCCCGAAACGTCGATTCTCCTGTTCCCTCATTAAGTGTATAAGTCCTGCTAAGATTTGATTTCCCAAAATGCAGCACCTTGCATATATCTGAATTAAACTCCATCTGCCACTCCTCAGTCCACTGGCCCATCTGATCAAGATCCCGTTGTAATCTGAGGTAACCTTCTTCGCTAATCATTACACCTCCAATTTTGGTGTCATCTGCAAACTTACTAACTATACCTCTTATGCTCGCATCCAAATTATTTATATTAATGACAAAAAGTAGTGGAGCCAACACGGATCCTTGTGGCTCTCCACTGGTCACAGGCCTCAAGTCTGAAAAACAAACCTCCACCACCACCCTCTGTCTTCTATCTTTGAGCCAGTTTTGCATCCAAATGGCTAGTTCTCCCTGTATTCCATGAGATCTAGCCTTGCTAACCAGTCTCCCATGGGGAACTTTGTTGAACGCCTTACTGACATCTCCCTATAGATCACGTCTTGGCATCATAACAGCCCGCAATCCCACCAAAACACTTAAACAGCAGCTAATGAAATTGAAAGACCCTTTACAGGCAACAAACAAAACTAAGAGAAATGGGTCTGGGTGGGTTACATTTCGGAGAGTTGGTGTGGACTTGTTGGGCCGAAGGGCCTGTTTCCACACTGTAGGGAATCTAATCTAATCTAATATCATTTACAAATACCTTGCAAGAACTCTAACACACACTACATTGGACAAACAGGCAGAAAACTAGCCACCAGGATAAATGAACATCAACTAGCCACAAAAGGTCTTGACCCCCTCTCACTAGTATCTTTATATACAGATGAGGAAGGACAGCACTTCGACTGGGACAACACATCCATCCGAGGACAAGATACACATGCGAGGATTCCAAGAAGCATGGCATTCCAACCAGAGCTCTACAAACAAACACATTGACTTGGATTCCATTTACCACCCCCTGAGAAAAAAGAACAGGACATGACATTGCCACAGGCAATAGAAAGCAGGCTATGCCACCAGTACTTCATCTGGAGGCTCACTGATGATGTTACCAGTATAGTAACAAAATGTCTGAAAACGAACCTTCCATCTCAGTGAGCAAATCTCAATCCAGAACCTCAACCTGAGCTACAAATCTTCTCAAAACTCACCAGTCCTTGCCTTTCCAAATACATGTACATCCTGTCCCTCAGGATTCCCTCCAACAACTTGCCCACCACTGACATCAGGCTCACTGGTCTATAGTTCCCTGGCTTGTCCTTACCACCCTTCTTAAATAGTGATGCCACGTTAGCCAACCTGCAGTCTTCCAGCATCTCACCTGAGATGATCAATGATATAAATATCTCAGCAAGGGGCCCAGCAATCACTTCCCTAACTTCCCACAGAGGTCTGGGGTACACCTGATCAGGTCCTGGAGATTTATCCATTTTTATGCATTTCAAAGCATTCAGCACTTCCTCCTCCGTAATATGGTAATTTTTAAAGATGTCACCATTTATTTCCCTACATTCTATATCTTCCATATCCTTCTCCACCATAAACACTGATGCAAAATACTCATTTAGTATCTTCCACATCTCCTGCAGCTCCACACAAAAGCCGCTTTGCTGATCTTTGAGGGGGCCTATTGTCTCCTTAGTTACCCTTTTGTCCTTAATGTATTTGTAAAAACCCTTTGGATCCTCTTTAACTCTATTTGCCAAAGCTATCTCATTTCCCTTTTTGCCCTCCTGATTTCCATCTTAAGTATACTCCTACTGCCTTTCTACTCTAAGGATTCACTCAATCTATCCTGTCTATATCTTACCTATGCTTCCTTCTTTTTCTTAACCAAACCCTCAATTTCTTTAGTTATCCAGCATTCCCTACAACTAACAGCCTTTTCTTTCACCCTAACAGGAATATACTTTCTCTGGGCTCTCGTTATCTTGTTTCTGAAGGCTTCCCATTTTCCAGCCATCCCTTTACCTCCGAACATCTGCCCCCAATCAGCTTTTGAAAGTTCTTGCCTAATACTGTCAAAATTAACCTTCCTCCAATTTCGAACTTCAACTTTTAGATCTGGTGTATCCTTTTCCAGCACTATTATAAAACAAATAGAATTATGGTCACTGGCCCCAAAGTGCTCCCCCACTGACACCTCAGTCACCTGCCCTGCTTTATTTCCCAAGAGTAAGTCAAGTTTTGCACCTTCTCTACTAGGTACATCTACATTCTGAATCAGAAAATTTTCTTGCACACAGTTAACAAATTCCTCTCCATCTAAACCCTTAACACTATGGCAGTCCCAGTCTATGTTTGGAAAGTTAAAATCCCCGACCAGAATAACCCTATTATTCTTACAGATAACTGAGATCTCCTTCCAAATTTGTTTCTCGATTTCCCGCTGACTATTAGGGGGTCCATAATACAATCCCAATAAGGTGACCATCCTTTTCTTATTTCTCAATTCCACCTAAATAACTTCCTGGATGTATTTCCAGCAATATCCTCCCTCAGTACATCTGCAATGCTATCCCTTATCAAAAACACCACTCCCCCTCCTCTCTTGCCTCCCTTTCTGTCTTTTGAATGTTCTCTACAGCTGCAGTAAGCAAGGCAGGACGGGCCATCATAGAAGCCAACTGGAGAACAACAACACAGCAGTATGTACTTCAAAGGTGCCAGCTTAGTACTCAAAGTAAGATTCAGAAATAAATGTTAATTTGCATTTAATTGCATTTTGGCTATACCTGCAAATTTTATGGTTAATATCTTCAGTAAACGCAGTGTATGTCAATGAAGAGCACGGTGATTTGTGAATGGGAATGAGATGTATGGTTAATGGGCAGGTGTAGACGCTAGTCTTTCAGGGGACACTGTCATAGCAAGTCCAGGAAATGGGTCATTTCTAGTTCAATGGTTTGGCTACAATCAATCAGTCAGGTGGTTGGAGCAATTCAAGAATGAGGATTTGCACCATGTCAGTCTATGGACTGGGCTACAGTCAGACTTGAAAGTCAAGGAAAATCAGTCAGCGGGTTGTTGTCAGTCAACTGGGGGCATCTTGGAAATTCACTCTGGAAGATTGGCCATGGTCAGAGATTTTGTGTAAAGTCAGTTGAAGGGTTGGGCAACAGGAGTGTACAGGATCAGTCCGTGGTATCATCGAAGTTGGGGGCAGCTCAATTCTTTGGATCAGCAAGATTTATAGGCTAACTAAGGAAATTGTTACAGTTATAAGTGACAATTAAATGTAATAGAGTGGAATATAGCAGGATAGGACAGGGGAGCACATAGTTGTGAGGGATGGTCAAGGAAACTCAAGGGGACTCTGGCCTTGATGTGGGGAGGGCATAGGCCAGCAGGGATAAGTTGACCTTGAATGTGAGGGACTCCACCAGTAAAATAGGGATATTGATTGTAATATAGAATGGCTGAATCAAAATGGGGGAGCTCAGCACATTATTGCAACAGACAAGGCTAACTCAACTGTATATTCAGCCAGAAGAGCTAAGTAGATATTTATTTCGGCTTACTCTTGCTTTCAAAGTCAGCTTCTAGATGCACAATTTGATTTGAAATACAAAGGAACATTCACAATCATTGTATTTAACAAGGGCATAATTATGATGTAAGCTATTAATATATTGATACTAGATGATAAATGACAACTATATAACATTTAATAACTGTATAACAAAAGGTCTAAGTAGGGGGCAAACAAAAAGTATTTAAGATATAATTACAGTAGAGGTAATGACGTATTAATTTACACAGGAGAGTGACGATTGAGTAATATTTAATAACCAGATAACAACAGTATTATTAGCAACAATTGTTAGTTTCCATCTGGTCATTTTTTCAGGTTTTACAAATACATATAAAAAACAAAGCAAAGTAGAGCGCCAAGAATGGTATGATGAATGTTTCCTCCGATTGTCAATCTAAAATAACTTTGTAAAATGAGTTTGACAACTTCAGCTTAGCTCCAAATGAACACAAAATTCAAAATTATCATCCAGTGAAGTCCACAAAATGAATATTATGAAAAATGGAAAACACCACAGTCACAATTTTTTTGAAGGTATGCCAGTGCTGAGAGGGATCTCTTTTTGGAATTATTAAACTGAGTACTTTGATAATTTTTTTTGTAAATATATTTCTCTATTCTACAAAGCTTTGAGTCATTGCAACAGTAAGGAATGATAATTAAGCATGTTGAACTAAACATAGCGGGGCTGTTGCCTAATTAAACTCTTCACATTACTGCTGTAAAATGAAACATCTTTGGAGAAGCTCCCAGTTCTCTCTCAAGAGACAATATACATAAGAACATAACATAATTTGTAATTTAAAAATAATATATTATTTTGTGGGTTGTGGGCATGGTCAGCATTTCTTTCTCTAATTTCCCTTCAGGTGACATTTTATTACACGTCTGACTTGTGGCTTGTAGATGATGGACTTGCTTTGGTGAGTCAGGAGATGTCATAGCATCCCAATCTCTGACCTCCTCTTAGGGTCACAGTATGTTTATGGCTGGTTTGGTTCAGTTTCTGGTGAATGGTAAGTGCCAAGATCTGAAAAAACTGAGTGTCAAAAGGGAGATGGTTAGATTTACTCTTGTTGGAAATAAAATCATTGCCTGGCACTTTTGTAGAATGAACAATTTATTTTCATCCCATAGCTTTCTATTCTCACAAACATCACTCCCCTGACTGATGGACACAATTTTAACCCTTTCACCACAGATGGTGAGATTTACTTTTGTTGGAAAAAAAATCATTGCCTGGCACTTTTGTAGAATGAACAATTTATTTTCATCCCATAGCTTTCTATTCTCACAAACATCACTCCCCTGACTGATGAAAATCCGCAAGCTGGCTGAAATCATTTGTAGTGAATTTTAATGGCTACTCCATGATGACCTATTCAATCCAATACTGCACACCTTCCACCTCAGCATCCCATATTCAACAAACCTCCTGAACAAGATCTACAAAACAGACATTCACTGACTCAGGGAATGTGAAACAGTTTAAATTGCGACAAACAGATCTCCTAACAGAATTTAAAGTGTACATGGCTTTCAGTGCTATGGTTTCTAGATTTGGGATATGCTATAAAAGAAAGCCATTAAGATCCACTAAGCAAATGGGAAATAAAGGTCTACACAGAATTGACACATCAGTATTAACAACCAAAGAATTGAGAGATCCCAGAAGGTATGGACTACAATACGAGGCTAATTCAAGTCAGATTAAACATCCATATTCAGTGAATAGAGTTCATGTAATTTAGATGGAAGCCTCCAGAATCCATCAACTACTTTGTGTATTTTTTAGCTGAGGAACTAGTAAACTGATTGTTGAATTGGGGATTGCATCAATTTTTCAGGAAGATGTTGGATAAACATGACACTTACAGCGGCAAAGAGGAATAATGATAGATGGATGCAAGTACAAAGCGATCCTCACAAATCAATACAGCTTACAGGTCCTAGGTTCAAACTCAATGGTTGACACAATGACCAGAACACCAAACATTCAAGAAAACGTTATGCTTTCAAGCAATTTTGCCAGGCAATGTGGCATAAAAAAGGCCTTTATCAACAGCAGTGCATTGGAACTAAGATGGATGCAGATCCCAAGAGCTCTGCACAAACAGATTGCATTCAGAAATACCTTTAAGTCACAATAAAGAACACCGGGTATCCCGCCAGAGATGTATACATGAAATGATCAACAAACCAGAATGTGACAGTTTACGTGAAAAAAGAAAAAATGGTGAACACATATCTCACACTGTCAACGGTGTGGAAAACATAAATGTTATCATATAGCATGCAAACAGACTCTTCAGTCCAACTCATTCGTGCCAACTAGATTTCCCAAACGAAACTTGTCCCATCTGCCTGCGTTTGGCCCATATCCCTCAAAAACTTTTTTATTCATGTATTCATCCAAATGCCTTTTAAATGTTGTAACTGCATCTGAATCTACCACTTCCTCTGACAGTGCATCCACATTTGAACTATTTGCAAAAAATTAAAATCATCTCTCCTCTGAAAACTGGTCACTATCGGTTATGAGTTAAGATTCATACGGAGCAAGTGCCAATATACTACCCCTGAAAATTCTAAAGAACTTGTGTCCTCAGAAAATGGGAAGGCTAGACCTACAAATGTAAAACTTTCAGCATGTAACAGCTCACCAACTCCATATGCAGGATAATAATGTTGGAGTGCAGGTACAGTCAGAACACTGCAGATGTTCTATATTGCAGACACTGCTAGTCCAGCAATTTCAGGGATAGCAACATGTCATTACTTCAGAGTGGTCACGATCCATGGACACATTCGGACATCAGAAAAAACCTGTAGCAGTATATTCAAGAAACACTTGCAGAATGGAACACGAAAGAAGAAGAAACACATCACTTTTCTCCAAATTAGTGGAACTAACATCTTTGTTCTCTGTGTGGAGAGAAAGGTGAAGGTCCAAGAGGACAAGGCTGAACAACCAGTTCAGGATAATCCAAACATGAGAATACTATCTGAGATGAAGAAGTCTCTAGGGGATACTTGTGCTCTATGCACTACAGTGAGTGAAAAGCTTAAGAAAAAGAAAAGCAGGATGAACTGCAAGCACAGTGTCATCAATTCAATGAAAAGATTGTCAGCTAACAAAATGATCTGAAGCATTTAACGTGTTAAACAGATCAGCAGGAGGAGCTCCAGAATCATTGGATTTGGTTCAAAGCTATACTGGAGAAAATGACAGACCTGCAAAAACAGGTGTAGATGGACAGAATAAGAAGCTACAAATGACTGCAGACTGTCCTTTCAAAATTAAATGATTCATGAAGGGCTTATGCCCAAAATGTTGATTCTCCTATTTCTTGAATGCTGCTTGAACTGCTGTGCTTTTCCAGCACCATATTCTCAACTCTGATCTCCAGCATCTGCAGTCCTCACTCTCTCCCCCTTTCAAAACTAAACACCAACAATAATATTCTAGTTAAAGAACTCAAGCAGGATACTGAGAAATCCAAGTAACAATTGTAGTAGAGGGTGGAAGAGGATTGGGTTCAAAGAAAACCAAAAAAAAATTGAAGCATCTGTAAAGTTTGCAATTCTTGCGAAGATTTGTAGCTCAGGTTGATGATAAGTATGTTAGTTAGCTCACTGAGCTGGAAGGTTTGTTTTCAGATGTTTTATCACCATGACTAGGTAACATCATCAGAGAGAGTCCCTAGTGGTGGCATGTCCTGCCTCTCTATTTATAGGTCTTGGTTTCTAAAGGTGGGTGATGTCATTTCCGCCTTTTTTTTTCAAGGCCAGACATATGGCATCTAAGCTGATGTAAAGTAAAGCAGGATAAGATGGAAAAAATATATACTGGACCAACAGAATGCTAAACCTTTGCTCGAATGCACAGAATTCAAAGAGTAAACCCAGAATTTTCATTGAATTTATGATACCAAGTTTTAAAACTGAGATGGAAGCACTTAAGAAACAAAAGCTGAACATGTCAAGATGATTTAAAGCACTCAAAACAGCTTGAGGAATGAGATCAGTCAGTGGCTAACCTAGAACAAAACCTGGCTCAAGATAATCAAATTCTGCAACTGTAACTGCAGTCTGTTGATAATCCCACAGCGTAATTGTATTAACTTACTGTGCTAACTTTAAATTTCAGGTTCAAAAAAAAGTGCCGAGAAAATGAAAATGTTCCTCAGTTCACAAACCTTTCAAAGAACCACAGGCAGGACAATGTTCTAAAACCTTTGGCCTCCATACTGTACTGACCTTCCAACATTACATTAATAGTTACAATCTAAAATTATTATAGATGCAAAAACAGACAGAAGTTTTCTTTTGAATGCAGTGTTCAGCCAAGAGAGAGAGAGAGATAAGGAGAAAGGTATGACTGAGGTCCCAACAGCAATATACTGACACTGTTTTATCAGTGGAATTGTGGTAGAACATTTAATTGCCTACTTTTCTTTCCTGTCTGCTGCAAGACCATCCAAAGGTTGACAGTTTTATGAAGGAAATGCCAGACCAATCTACTCCAATTGCTAGATTTGTAATTTCAGTTGCAAAGTATCTTGGTATCACCACCTAGACTGAGAAATCAGGTCAAAACCCAAAATAATTGCACATCTGTCTGTCATGTATGAAAGTTATTATTTGTAATTTATTCAAATGTTTCACTGTTTAGGACACACATTTAGTAAGTTCGTTATAACTTACTGGACACCATTATTGATTCACCAAACTGTCGTGTGTAAGATTCTAAGTTTTTAAATCTTCTTAAAGGCAAAAAAAATCATCCGATGACTACAAACGTTTCTATGACATCAGGTTGACAACATCAGTATGGCCGGCTGAAATTTAACCCTAGTACATCAGTGGGCTTCACCTCCATTAGTAGTTTCTTAAGGAATTCATGTAAAAGGTTATGCATCTCTAACGAAAGCCATCTATCAGTTAATTTCCTCTTAGATAACTTGCATACCTACTAATGAAAAGGTTGGACTGAGTATTCCCACAAATCTCTTCTGAATTCTTTAGATTTTTGCTCACAGCTATATCAAGAACTTATGAGCCATAATTGGACAGCAGATTCCACAGATGGATTGACTATTACCAGCTAGACATGGAACAAGCATCCTGTAGGAAACTTCCTACCCTAAAGCATTGCCAGAAAAAGTGTGTAATGATTCACATACAATGGTCACAGCGAGGTTTCGAAAATCATTATCCTTCATTGATTTTCTCAACTTAATTTGTTCACTGTTTACAAATGTAATTAATAAATTTATCACAATCAACTTTTAAAGAATAAAATAATTTGTTTGGTTTGACATGATTGGCTCTTGTACACTCCTTGCAGTTTCTTAGTATTCTGGTGCAAAACCTAGTACTTGTATTACCTTCTTTGTATCAATGGCAGATATGGTAAGCTATTGATCTAACTAAACTAACTTTTGTTGAGACAGACAAATTCATCTGCAGAAATAAATTGATTGGCTGCCATATCATAAGGAACATTAATAAAAGAAATGTAGTTATTTTTTATTAAAAAGCAAGCATTACAAAAAAATTTTGAATTGATTTAAAATCAAGAATTTTTTTAATACTATGACCTTATGATAATTCTTTTACTTCAATATGGCTAAGTTTTCTCAGTGGCTAAATAATTCTAAGATGTCAATTTGTTCTATTAGTCAATCATTTTCTTTCCAGGACAATCATAATTATTGAATACAAATAATAAATGATGACAGAATACATTCAGGATTGGAATCTGCAGTTCATCAATAATCCCTCATGACATTAGTCTACCTCACTATAGAGAGTGTTGGCATCAGTCCTGAAATCTTTATCAACCTATATATTGCAGGAGGTGTTGTATTTACCCAACCACACCTTAATTTTGTGTGTGAACAGTCTGTAAAACATAAAAAAAAACTGGTCTGAGTTTACTGCTGGATAGACCTGCATAGTTGTGGGTTCACTATGCATCTCATTTCTGTCAGTTGCAGGAATAGGCTGATGTTGGAAGCTGCCAGTTTGCTAATTGGGATCATTATTGAGCCATTTATTGGTCATTATCATTTAGTAATGGCTTGGGACTGCCCTTTGATGTGAAGGGCAGTGTTTGTCACTGGCCACCCGGGTGTTTTCCTATCTTCCTGGTGATGGAATTTGAATAAAGATTTGTGCACTTTGTGTCTTTCACTGTGTCTCACACCTGCACACACACACCATGGGTGCTGGGGAAAAAATAAGCACTACCGCACTTAGGTGGTAAAAAAAACAAACAAAAAAAAAATAACCAGAAGTTCCAACTCTATTTTAAAAAAAAAGTAATGGCTTGGGCCGTGGAGGGGGTCGTTAGGGCCGACTGCCTGCCCCTCTTCCGCGGTTACGTTAGAGCCCGGGTGTCCTTGGAGAAGGAGCACGCGGTGTCGACCAACACCCTGGAGTTGTTCAGGGAGAGGTGGGTGCCGCAGGGAGTGGAGTGCATCATTTCTCCCTCCAACTCTATTTTGATTTAGTCCCTACCTTCCCCTTCACTGTTTTGATCACACAGCATTGCCCTTTGATGTGAAGGGCAGCGTTTGTCACTGGCCACCCAGGTGTTTACCTATCTTCCTGGTGGTGGAATTTGAATAAAGATTCGTGCACTTTGTGTCTTTCACTGTGTCTCACACCTACACACACACACACACACACCATGGGTGCTAGGGAAAAAAGTAAGCACTACCGCACTTAGGCGGTAGTGTGGGGGTTAAATAAAAAGAGAGAAAAAAAAAGTAATGGCTTAGGAGCTCGCCAGAGCTTGCATGGCTTCTCCATACCTCCTGAATTTGGCCAGCAGTTCTGAGGGAGACCCTCTTTCAAAGAAACATGGTGACCAATCAAGGCACAGCATTAGGATGGGGCTATTTTCTGAAAGCCACTTCCTAGCTCTTGCATCTGACCCTTCCCCAATCCCCACCAGTGATTCCCAATGTGTCACAAGTCCGTCCTCCAGACATCCCACAGTAATCCCAACTGAAGGTCTCATTTGTATTCCTGCAGCAGCTGTTGCTTGTGATGTTGATGGCAATGAAAAACTGCTGGTCTCTGAATGATCTACAAACTCTGAGGAAGCCAGGCACTGGTCAATTAATTACTGAAAGTAGGTAATTCATTCAGGCCTCCCCATTAAAATAACACAGAACTTCAAATAGTACTCCAACCGGAAGAATGAATCACACCAGTAATATTAAATCCAACCCATTATACTTTATATGAAACTTGGTGCATTGATTAGCATCGAAAAGAGTGGTGCTGGAAAAGCACAGCCGGAAAGGCAGCATCCGAGGAGCAGGAGATTCGACATTTCGAGAATGAGCTCTTCATCAGGAATGAGGGGGTGGCCCAGGGGAGCTGAGAGGTAAATGGGGGCAGTGCTGGGGAGAATGTAGCTGGGAACGTGATAGGTAGATGAAGGTGGGGATGATGGTGATAGATTGGAGAGGAGGGTGGAGCAGATAGGTGAGAAGGAAAATGGACAGGTCGGACAGGTTAAGAGGGTGGTGCCGAGTTGGAAGTTTGGATCTGGGATAAGGTGGGGGGAGGGGAAATGAGGAAACAGGTGAAATCAGCATTGATCCCATGTGGTTGGAGGGTCCCAAGGTGGAAGCTGAAGAGCTCATGCTCAAAACATCGACTCTCCTGCTCCTTGGATGCTCCCTGATCGGCTGTGCCTTTCCAGCAACCCACTTTTTGACTCTGATCTCCAGCATCTGCAGTCCCCATTTTCTGTGCAACAATTAGGATACTGTGTATATTTTCAAAGGCACAGTTGAAAATGGGGGTAATGGGCATTTTTCTATAAATGTACTTAAATAAAAAGACAAAGTATTATCTATATACCTTCCTGTTATCAGAAAAAATGTTTGTTTTTAAATTATGCTATACACCAGGAGAAATCACATTTCCTTTTTATGGCAGTAGCTGATGCATTCCAGTAAACAAAATGCTTAAGCCCAGAAGACCATAAGATATAGGAGCAGGAAGTGGCCATTTGAAACATCAAGCCTGCTCCGTCATTCAATGAGATCATGGATAATCTGATAATCCTCAACTCTACATTCTTGCTTTTTTCCCCCCATAATCCTCAATTCCCTCACTGATTAAAAATCCATCTCAGCCTTGAATGTACTTAAGGACATTCCTCTATGGTAAAGGCTTCCACAGAATCACTACCCTTGGAAGAAATTCCTGTTCTTCTCTGTCTTAAATGGATGATCCTTTATGCTGAGATTATACCCCTCTCCCATATGGAAGCAATATCTTTGCATCTATCCTGCCAATCCCTCTATTCATCATGAATGTATCAATAAGATAGCCTCTCATTCCTCTGAACTTCAACAAGTACCAGCCCAATCTATTCAACCTCTCTTCATAAGACAGTCCCTCCATACCTAGGTTGGGATTAGTGGGCCTTCTCTTGGCTGCCTTCATTGGCACTATTTCTTTCCTTAGATAAGAGGCTTAAAACTGTTCAGTGATACTGAAGTCACTTTACCTTCCTTTAGCAATTATCAAATGGGTGACGTAGTAGTATGACAGCTGAGTAGGTGGGTAGAGTGTCAGTGGGCATGACAAAGCATTCAATGGTAGAAAAGCATGGTTGGGTAGGACGGCGGTGAGCCTCAAATTGAGTGAGTATTAAGGGACCAAGTGAATAGCCCAGAGGTGCAGTTTGGTTTGATCTGCAAGCTGGGTACCTGTCCCTGTGCACCAAGTGTCTTTGTGAGTGTGCCCCAAGTTGAAGTTTAAAATGTAGATTCATCCTTTAAGTATTGAAAAGGTACAATGAGGGTCTTGAAAAGCTGGTACATGTTGGATGCCAGCATCCCTGGATGGGGGAAATGACTGCAGTGGGTGCCCTACAGCAATGTCCTGATTGTTATTTCTGGGCAATCAAGATGATGGTCTGGAAGAGCAAGTGGTGAGCTGGAGTTATCAGGTACCTGCTCTGACTTTGATGTTGAAATTAATGGTATCTAGTTTTCTCATGTCAGGTGGTAAAACAGGAAGCTGAATATAAATGAGGTAAGATATGCAGTTAATGAAGCCAACAACAAATAATAATCATCATTAAAAGGCATCTTGTTGGTCGAATCGCGTCGCGCCTACCCTCCGGCTGGAGTAGCGGCTGTCGTCAGGGAGCTATTGCTCAGGAATCCGCTCCTCCGTACTCGCGGGTTCGAGTGGCTGTCGGAGGGGAGGGCCGTGGCGGCGAGGGTGACCAGGGTCGGGGACGTGCTGGATGCCGGGGGCCTGGGCTGGACGCTACCGCAGGACATAGCGAGCAGGGCAGCAGTAGACGTCTGGTACGTGGCCACCGCCATCCGACGCCTTAAAACGGCGGTGCTCGGACCCAACGTAGTGCACCAGTTGGAGGACACTCAGGTGTGCGGTGGGATCCCGTCCGCGCTCACCCCAGCCCGGACGGAATTTCACATTGGCCTCAAGGTCCTTTACTTCCCGCGGGAGCCTGTGCCCCACAACCTGAGCCGCCTCCGGAATTTTAATTTTGTTTCTTTCAAGGATGTGAAAAGGAGGGCCCTGTATAGACTGCTGCTGCACACCGTCCATCTCTTCTCCCTCATCCACCGTCCGGACACGCCTTGGCGTGCCCATTTGCCACCGGGCGGTGGGGATCCCCAGTGGAGGGCTCTCTACGCGGGAGTCCTCCCCCTTTCTCTCGGGGATCTGGGGTGGAGGGTGCTGCACGCAGCAGCCCCCTGCAACCGCAGATTGCGATGGTTCA